>NC_081407.1:431496229-431796229 GCF_030272615.1 Cryptomeria japonica
GATGCCTGGCAAAAGATGTCTTACCGCCTCGAATTCCCGGACTTGTATGCAATTTCCTGAATCTGTTAGTTGATCTGGGACCCGGCAGTATTCATAAAGTCGCATTTGCTACACACTCAACCTTGAATATTCGTGCCTTTGGACCTCATAGTCATCAGAGCAGTTCTTCCAATAATCTTCAACTGATTCTTTTGCTTTGTATTGCCTGCCATAGGCTCTCTTTGCCAGATTGTCGTGATCAAAGCATTTCCTTGGAAAATGATCTTGTAGGCCATAGGAGGCCAATTCTGCAAAGGATTCCTCTGCCTGAGATGGGTTCTTTAGGTGGACATCCTGGTTACCTATAATCATAGGGAATGCGAATCTAGACTGCTTCCTGTCCCTAAGTAAGTTGCTCGCCGGACGTGAATGCCTTGCGACTTCCAAGAGAACTATCATGTCAGTTGGGTATCGTAGAAGTCGGAAAGGAGCACCCTCAAAGCCAGCTATCCGGATGTAGGAGAACCTTGGAAACTGGATGAACCAGGCCCCATACCTCTGTACCAGAATAGTAGCTTGCTCTAAGAGCCTTATGTGTAGTCCTCCCTGCATCAGCCTAACCAGATGCATTGTGAAGGCATCATTGACGAGCTCATACTGACCAACTGCATAGGCCGGGCTATTCTTTTCCCTTTGAGCTATGTCCTGATAGTGTAGCTGTGGATAACAATCGTATACCTTCACCTGATCAGGCCCATTCCCGATTTCACCCTTCATGATTAAACCTGCCAGTGGTTGGTTCCTGGCGAACATGTAGACTAAATTGGATGTCATAGTGAAGTACTTCTTCACCTCATGTTTGATCAGTTGGGTGTGGATGTTGTCGCTTATAATCTGGGCCCAGTCAAACTTGGATTTCCCAGTGAAGACCTGTTCTGTGAAGTAGAAAATCCATTCTTCAAAGTAATTGGATTGGGGAAGTCCCATAATCCTGCTGAGCAATGTAACAATGTCCCCATGCTCGTTATGAAAGTTGCTTCTAGGGGTCTTTTTCCCAATTCTGAGGCTTGGAGGTCTTCTCTCCTTGTACCACTCTTCATTTATCAGTATTCTACATTTGGTGGGGTTCATATCATACGGCCCCTGCACTTCATCTATAGTTGTTGCCATGGGGCTGTTCGGAAAGGGAATGTCAAATGCGTCGCCAATGGCTTCAGGAGTGAAGTTAGCGAGGACCATGTCCTCGAGGAGCACCAATCTGGAGCCTGGTTGGTAGTGTCGGGCAGCCTCTACTACTAGCCCATAGTTTTGTACTGTCGAGGGAAATCCTGTTGCCTGGGCAATGCCACTTTCCATCATCCGCCTAGGCCTACCATAGGCATTAGGGGAGAAAACTCAGTTTCTGAAATCTTGAATATCAATATGGCCCAGGTCAGTATCACCGACATTCTCCCAGATACTCTGAACTTTTGATTCCCTCAGTCCCCCTCTCTGATACTGATACTTCATCTTTTCGAATCTACGAGGGATATCTGATTTGGATGCTCATGATGTCTCGGCTGCAGCAGGTGTCTTTGATGATTCTACCACCGATTTAGGCATTTATCCTGCACAGCCGGATGCGGATTACGAGGCGATACAAAGGAAACGAAGCGAGATAGATAAAGGATATGACAGCATACAAGGATCAATTTGAAAACCGAATTTAATGAACAGCATGACACTTTAGCTGAAAGCTTAATTGATTTAAACATGGGTATTTATGAAGCTTTTCGACTGCGAATTTATACTTAACCATTTTAGGATCAATTTTCAACATGGACGATGCTTTAAAATTTTCCTAAGTCTGAAAATGCGTTTTCTAGCTGATTCTTAGGAATAGACTCTGATTTCAATTGCACTACCTGACATCTTATACACGGGGAAAAGATGCATTTTAAGACTTAATCGATTTAATTCACTTTTGCATACTAACACATCTATCCAATTTTGCATATATTTCGAATGATTTCAAGAGAGGCAAAGCACACTTACCTGGCGAAAATGAATGGTGTGAATCTGCACAACCTGCCTTGCAAGAATGATTTCCTTTGGATTTGAAAAATGATGCCTCTTATGCCTTGTGCTTTGCGAAGACAAACTCACAATTTGTAAATTTGGAATGGGAGAATTCTTGTAATTTCAAATTTCAACGGTTAATTCCCATTCGTGATTTTCGCCCCTAAGGCTCGGAGGAAAAAAGGCAGTGTTTAGAAACTTAGAATTAGCAATTCTTTTACCTTAATGATTTTGCCTCCTGCGTGGTAAAAATGAATAGGGGAGTTGCAATACTTTGAAAACCCCATCTTGCATTTTACCCAATGGCGATTTTCAAAGGATGGGGCTTCTGCAAATTTTCAATCCTTAACATCTATGCCTAATCTGGTCAATTTTGAAGAGTGGGAGGGGTTTGTTAACTCCAGCGAAAATCGCGATCTCCTTGAAATTTCTGCTACTTTACCTTGGTGACTTGGGTTAATAGGGATTTTAACTGAAACGTAGTCTTAAAGCGTTGAGATTTTCCTAGGTTACTATTTTCGGGGTTCCAAGGCATTTCGAAAGCTTTCAAAAGCTTTCATTTTTACACACTTTACCTTCAAAGTGCGAACTTCGGCAAATGGGTTGCTTTTGCCAACTTCGGACTTTAGTGGCGTTTGCAAACTTTTAAACCTTCTTGCAACTATTCCAAATAATGCAATTTTCGGCATTTGGGGTCTCTTTGCAAGCCTTTCAGAAATCGCGATTTTGCCTTATTGCACGATTTCGGGGTTTTTGATTGCTTTTCGAACTTTTATTTCCATCACTTATCCTCCACAATGCAATTTTTGGGGTTTTCGGAGGTTTTTGAAACTTCGGCATTTTAAGAGCTATTGCAAGTTTTCACCCTTTTCGCACTTTACCCTCCAAATGCGAATTTCGGAGAATGGGAGGAGTTTTCAAACTTTCTAAACTTTCCATTTATCTCTCATAAGGCGATTTTTGGCATTTCAAGGGTTTTGCCAATTTCAGCACTTTTAGTGTGTTTTGCAAACTCTATTTTACCTTTTCGCGTTTTTACCCCATCATGCAAATTTCAGCACTCTAGGGGGGTTTGAAAAGTTTCTAACTTTAAAACTTTCACGCCATAATGCGCTTTTCGGTGATTTGGGGGAGTTTACAAGTTTTAAACTTTTCGCATTTATCCCTCCTTGCGCGATTTTCGGAATTTAGGAGCATTTTTGAAACTTCGGAGTTTGGAGCCATTTTGCCAACCTTTTAACCTTTTACATTTGCCCTCCAAAATGCAAATTTCGGCCTTTTGAGTGGTTTTGCCAATTTTGGCATTTTGGGGCACTTTGCCAATTTTTAACTTTTTCTACGTTTTCACTTAAAAGTGCGAATTTTGGCACTTTCATGCATTTTGCCAATTTCGGCACTTTGGAGGCACTTGCAAGGTTTTCGCCCTTTTACCCTCCAGCTGGCGAAAATCGCCATTTTCATCCATCTTGCAAACTTTTAAACCTTTTGTAATTTCCTCCTTAGCGCGAATTTCAGGATTTAGAGGAGGTTTTGAAAATTTATACTTTTGCATCCTCTTATCTCTCCTATATCCTCTTATGAAAATCGACGTTTTGGGTCTTCATGTGACCTTCAGATGCTTTATCCTTTACTTGGGGGGATTTGGCTAGTTTCTATCATCCCATGCCTATCTCAGTCGATTTTACAAGCTTAAACAATCTCTTGGAATTTTCATGCCTGAAGGCTCAATTGATCATACGGATTCACAGGCTCCTCCATTCATAACATCATCGTCTCATGGACTGATTACGGGCTCGCTCAAACGGACGCGAGACACTCAACGCGATACTCAATAGGGCGAAGGTGAAAAGGTCAAAAAGAGGAAAGGGGACCCTGTCGGCGACAGGTAGCGTGTGCAATGCACAAGCCGTCCAGAGATGTCTCTCGGGTGTTTACGCTCCTCCCATGATTCTGCTATCCCTTGGCTCAGTGTTGCGCTTGTTCGAAGAGGTAATCGGAAGGATAATTTGTCCTTGAGGATTCATCATCCTTGAGGTGACAAATTCCCTCCATTACATTTTGGTGAACCCGACGTGAAAGGGGATTCATGTGTGTTTTTTTTTTCTAGTGTAGCTTAATTGCTTTATCTCATTTCCTTTTTCAGTTTAGTATAGTTGTTTTACTTTGCATCACATTCTATTAAAAACTTAAATATAAATAAATAAATAAATAAAACAGCAAACATCTTTTTCCTTTTACGTTTTTTATCTTAAACACATCAAAACAAAACAGTCCTACATCTTTTACTAAGGACTTGCATGGGTGTCCCTGTTCCATGATCTGGTTGTCGATCAACTTATGAGCTTTACGACCCAGATTGCGACAAGAGCTGTAGTCAGGAGGTCATCTAGGAGGAGCTTCCCTCCTGATCGCTATAGCCCTCCTCTACCCAATGCCATGCAGGGTGAGCAGCCATCTGATCCCAATGAGTTCTTGACCTTTCATAGTCTGAAATCTATTCTGACTGGGGGGCCTTCTCTCGCTAATTCGCATCCTAATTCTCCTAGAAGTTCTACTTCGTCTTCCCCTCCTGCTATCGATCATGATTCTGTTGTCTCTATCAATTTTGAGCAGATCAATTCTTTAGAGAAGAATCTAGGAGATTTCGAGGGATTCCTGAACCAAGAGAACGTCCTCCCCCAGGCTAGGAATGTCGTCAGCACGTTGAGAGACATGTTGATATCCGACAAGAGAGGCCTGGAGATGCTGAGGGCTCTATCCATGATTGTTAGAAACCATGTGCCCCTAGTCAGGGTACCCTCTGTGGACACCCAATTTGATCCATTTGGATCCCAGGTCGGTGTTAGCATCCCGGGGTTGGGAGCCCGCATGGTGGATTCCACCATCCTGAGTATCAGTGCTTCCTCTATTCCTTTAGGTTACACAGGTATGGCTAGTGAATCGACTATTGCTGCCCATATCGCGGTTGTCTCTGTCAATTCCACGTTAGTCGGCATGTCGTCTGGCAGGGGAGGTGGTGCAGCTCCACCACCTCCTCCTCCGCCTACGAACCCGGTTTTCAATACTATACTACAGAATATGGGCCAGCTTCAATTGCAACTCACTTCTCTGGCTTCTGCTTCCAGCCAACCATATGCACCCGTGTACTATAGGAAGAGCCCTTTAGACATCACTATCCTAAATACCATCCTTCCAACGGCCGATGAGCCGTTGAAGTTTGATAGGTTCAGTGACGATGGTGACCCGAACACTCACATTGATTCATTTATGACCATGTGTAGTGACTATCGCAATCTAGACTTTGTTCTCCTTAAGTTGTTTGCTCATTCTCTCAAAGTGACCACGTTGGAATGGTACAATTCTCTGCCTGACCACTCCATCTGCACCTTTGACCAGTTGATGGATCTCTTTCTCAAGAGGTTTTAGGCTAACATAGGCAGCAAGGTCACTATATACAACCTTGTTCATTGTAAGAAGAAACCAAATGATAAGGTGACGGATTTTATCTCACGATATCAAGCGATCTCAACTAAAATCCCCTTTGCCCTGTCGGATAACAACTTACAGCGTATGTTCATAGGCAACCTGCAGTCGGCATTGAGGGAGAAGTTGTCCCTGAATTGTTATCAGAACTTTGCCAGCATGTGCTCCGCCTTGACCGATTATCAGCACACCGTGACGCAGTTTGGAGACTCTTCTTTGAACCCTCGCGATGGCTCCTTTCCTAGCACGTCCTTAGATGGGTCTCGGAGGAATAAAGACATGGCTAATGTAGCAACTACTCCTCCGATAGCTGCCTCTCAATCTTCCCAAAAGCGAGTCTTCACAAAATTGAATGACTCCTATTTGAGTATCATGCAGCGGTTGTTGCAAGAAAACCTGATCACCCTACCTGAGCCTAAACCTCTGTCAAATAGCTGATCCTACCCCCGCTGGTTCCGTGGGTCCAAGTATTGTCATTACCATCGTGTACCTAGTCACGACACTGAGAGATGTTATCATCTTAGACACATTGTCCAAGACCACATCAACAGTGGGGCTATCAAAGTCGACACAAGGAAACACAAGTCAAACAAGTCTGTGGATAAAACCAATAGTGACTTGCAGATCTATACCAACCTGTTTCCTCCACACTCGACAAATGTGATTTCTACATCTGATACGGCCTTGGAGGGTGGTCCATATGCCAACATGGTAACCATCACCCTTATCATCTCCCCCCTTGCCCAGAAGGGGAAGGTGTCTGATGTTCTTATCTCATTCACACCACTCGATGCCCCATATTGCGGAGAGCCTACTCCTCTCTATATCCCTGCTCAATTGAACGGCCAAATTGTCACAGGTGTGAAGGTTGGCCCCTCCAATAGAGTCGATGTTATCACGGAGGAGACACTCTTCGTGAATGGAAGGCATAGGCCAGTCTATGACGAGTGTCGCACTACCTTGCAAACCCACCATGGATTCTCTATTAGCCCATTGGGCAGCATCACCTTGACGGTCATAGTAGGTCCCAAGGTGGTGTCCTCGGTTTTTACTATCATCCCTGAGTCTGATCTCTTCCAAGTCAGACTCGAGATCCCATGGTTGATCACCATGGAGACGGTTCCTTCCGTGGGTCACAAGTGCTTAAAGTTTCCTCATGAGGGCACAGTTCATATTGTCCAAGACATTGGCTATCGACCGTTGATTGCCCATGGGGACTTCTCTTTGGATCACTTTTCGCCTGCCCCGATTGGGCCCATGCTTCCCCGCGGTGACCTTTTATACCGTGCGTATTATAAATACAAGACAGGGGAGTTGGCTTCTATGTCGACGCAGGCTGTCGTACCTTTGCCGCATCCTGCATCAACTTCTGCACCTAAGATCCCGGTCTTGGAACGGGTTGTGCCACATGTCCTTCCATCACAGGGGGTCGAGGCTAAATCCACCCCCGCACCAAAACCTTCTCGTCCACCTAGGACCACACAAACCCCAATGGTGTCGTTTGTTCCTGCAACTGCACCTAGTGCAGCTAACAGAAAGGCGCCTTAACTGCCGAAGTCCACGGCCTGCCCACCCTTCGAGCTTCCCATCATGGCCAATATCCCTAGGCCATCTCACTATGCGAAGGGGAAGCGCTTGTCTCGGATTCCTTCATCTCCACTTGCATCTAAATCACAGCCTACGTCGGCGCCTCCTATCCCTCCACCCGCTCCTCGAGCAAAGCGAGGTCAGGCGCTTGTCACTGTGAATGTGGTGTCTGTTCAGGATGTCCCTCCCGCTTCATCGATTAGGCCTCCTCTTGTCTTTGCGTCGATTCAGGAGGCCTCTCCTATGGAACACGATGCTCCTGATTCATCTCAGCTTACCATTGGTGGTCCCCACCTCCGTCGGAACCAGCGTAAACGCTTCCGACGGGCCCAAGCTCGAGCACATGACGCAGCCTTACAATTCGTTGGTGCATCCTCCAGCACTGTTGTTTCAGAGCCTATTACCTCGGTGGCTCCCGCTTTTGCATCCGTTTCAATTTTGCTTCCCGCTGCTCCAGGAGCTTTGTTGACCCTCCCCCTAAATGGGTGCAGGTCTTCATCGCTCCTTCCTCGGAGCCTCCGCTTATCACTTCTCTGTCAGACACTCCACCCTTGTCTATACCTTTGGATATGCCGCACATACAAGTGGTCTCTAGCGCAGCTTCCGCTGCTCCCCCTGTTTTGTCGCCCCTTCAGGATCGCAACTTTCCTGGGGTCCTTCAACCTGTCACAGTCGATAGGAGGCCTGACACTCCTATCCCATGTAAACGCAAGTTCGAGCAGGGCCCTGTCCCGGAGTTCCAATGTTGCCAGCCAGCACGGGTTTGTTCTTCATTCCTTCCTTTGCCTCCTGGTTTGCCTATTTCTGTTTGCATGATCGAGAAGGCCCCGCCTTCTCCTGAGTTCGTCACTGCCCCTCTTCCAGAGGCCAACAATCCTGTTCTTGTTCCATCCTCTCCAAGTGAGTCACCTGCTTCCTCCCCGGAGGCCTGCATGTTCAGCTCCTTGGAGGACATTAAGGCCTTGTCTACGATCTTCACACGATTGTTGACCCTCGCCTCCTTCGAGCTTGAAGACGAAGGAGGCGATGGTGCTTCGTCTCTTGCCCTCGCTACTGGTGAGGCACCTGGTGCGGCCCTTGCAACCGTCTCTCTCTAAGCTCGCCCCCCCTCTCCCTATGACCTTGATTGGGAGGACAAGGCTCTTCTTTAGGACGATGATCTTCTAGTGTATGATCCCCTCCTAAGAGCTGATCGTTAGGACTTTTCTTCTATATCTCCATCTGCTTGCATGTATGTGTGGTTGTGTTCCCCCGTGCTTGCTTTATCTATTTGTTCCCTCCCGGACGACCCAGGTCACTCCATAGGTGCTTGGATACAAGAGATTGACTGTCTTTATCTGTTGTTCTCTCCTGCAGGACCCGAGTTACTCCGTAGGTGCTCAGATACAGGGGATTTTCTGTCTTACACATTCCTCTATTTGTTTATCTCCTTCTATCTGTCGTATCTTGCTTTTCGACATCCAGGAACGATGCAAAGCGTTGGGGGCATTCTTTGCTTTCTTCCATGTTGACCCGAATTTTTCTTTTATTTTTGTCTTCCTATGCTCTTCTTCAGATCCGAGAAATTTAGTACTATGACAATGCAACCATCTCGCAGTGATACTATGTCTTTTTGACACTGCTATGGGTTCCGATGCCAAACTATCGGATCCCCTTGTCCTCTTGTATTGCATCTTTTGATGTTGTGGACATTTATGTGTCAATATCTCTTGGTGGCATTCCACAAAAACATCTCGTTATGTTGACGTGCCACAACTCTTCTTCTCCTTAGAACGGCATGCCTTCCATGCATATCAATCTAAGGCGGGGCCATCATATCCTCATTCCAGCATTTGTGCCTTTATTTTCATGCTTTTTCATGCATTTGCTTTATCATGTGCACCTAGGTGGGGGCCAAACCACTTGATCTTTTCTTTCCAAGTGAGGGCAAAACCCACTTGATTTGTTCCAAAGATCGCCTACATGGGGGCTAAACCATTTTTCTAATCTACATCATCTTTCTTGCCTTGGTAGAGGCCAATCTACTTTGTTCCAATTCCAATTGCCCTATCGCATGGCAATCTAGCATGTCACTACCCATGTCAGCTAACTATCTTCCCTATCGCATGGTGGTCCAGTGCCTCGCTACCCATGTCGGCATATCATTCTGCCCTATCATATGGTTATCCATATCGGCGTTCCAATTTGCCCTATCATATGGTTATCCATATCGTCATTCCAGTTTGCCTTTTCGTATGGTCATCCATACCGGCTTATCACGCCCTATCATATGGTTCTTAGCATGGCATACCACGCTAACCATATCGACATATCTTGTACCAATGGCGGCTGCCCTATTTTTCATCTTTTTGTCATCAAGGACTTTCCTCCACGGCGAGGCTTGTTCTTGTTGCACTTTGTTCCAACTTCTTTATCATATCTTCTCATCCATCAGGCTAGACTGCAACTAGCGTGTTGTCGATGTTCGAAGTACCGATTTCCATTCCAAAATTCTGGCATCATATCACTGGCGTCAACTTCATCTGATCAACGAGCATTTGCTTCCCTATCGCAATATTTTCTCCTCTTCATCTTTTCTATCTTTCCTAATTGAGCTTCACATCTCTTAACGGAGACATGCTTGCTAAAGTAGGGGCAAAATGTAGAGTCAAAAATATCACCCCCATCAACCTTTAGTGGCAATTGCGACATGTGGCGCCTCCCCCACGCTACTTGGAGGACAGGTCCGCCAACTTGTCCTTTTGTCCACCAAAGAAGTCCATGTCAGCTTCCCCGGAGGCGTTATCAATTCTGCCATCTTGACAGATTCGCAAACTCAGGCGCAGCACGGAGACGTCCGCGCAGCGCACTACCATCCCGCCAACCTGCCAGCCAACAGGTAGCCGTTGGGACGTTACGACCCGCGCCAAGAAGGAATCGTAACGCCTCCCTGCACGGCCACCCACATCCAGATTCGTCCCTTAGCCTATATCCTTGATTTTGGGACATTTCCAAAGGATATTTTGGCAATTTGAAGACTTACTCTTGGAGATTGAAGCTCTTGGAGACACTACCACGCTACTTGGAGGACAGGTCCGCCAACTTGTCCTTTTGTCCACCAAAGAAGTCCATGTCAGCTTCCCCGGAGGCATTATCAATTCTGCCATCTTGACAGATTCGCAGACTCAGGCGCAGCACGGAGACGTCCGTGCAGCGCACTACCATCCCGCCAACCTGCCAGCCAACAGGTAGCCGTTGGGACATTACGACCCGCGCCAAGAAGGAATCGCAACGCCTCCCTGCACGGCCACCCACATCCAGATTCGTCCCTTAGCCTATATCCTTGATTTTGGGACATTTCCAAAGGATATTTTGGCAATTTGAAGACTTACTCTTGGAGATTGAAGCTCTTGGAGACACTACCACCATTGCTGCAACATCGTCAAGTTATCAAGTTTACCAAGCATGCCAATATTTGCCAAGCAATAGGGGAGTAATCTAACTCTATCTTATATTTCCAATATCTTGTTTATTTTCCCAATTACCAAATAGCATGGCATTGTCTTTGTAGTTGCTTTTACATTCTTCTTCATCATCTTCTTTATCGTCTTCCTTTCCCGTGGCTTTTTGGGTTGTCCATGGAGGTGGAAACACCAAAACGAGGGTCTGACTTAGGCAGGCTAACATTTTCTCTCTTGCATGTGTGTAGGCGCAGCTTCGTGAAGAGAAGATTATCTTACGGGAAGCTTCACAACATGGACCGTTTGTGAAATCTCTTTATTCTCTACTGCTTTCCTTATTCTAATTCGTAATCCATACTTTTCATAATTTTCAATATTGTTTAGCTGTTTCATAAGTTTCGTCAGCACATCCAAGACTTTCTGTCTGGACTCTGTACTTCGTCCGTGCAGGACGGCAGAGCGCCGCACTGGCATCCCAACTCCACGCGTTCATCCTGTGGGCAGAGGCTCTGCAGAGTTGTCCAAAGATGTCTCTCGGTGTTTGACGCTCCTCGCATGATTCTGTTATCCCCTGGCTCAACGTTGCGCCTGTTCGAAGATGTAATCGAAAGGATAATTTGTCCTTGAGGATTCATCATCCTTGAGGTGACAAATTCTCTCCATTACAGATCCAAGTGATCTTATGTGGTTGTGTAATTTAATCCTAGACCTATAAGACTTTATGAATATACTCTTAGATCAATCAATTATGATCTATTTGTTTTGAATTAGGAACCTCTCTTCTAGTTATAGTGCTAAGCCAAGTATAGGTGTTGACTTTTACGACAATGGATGGAGATACGACCCTATGAGGACATGGGTAGAGGGTTGTATTCCTCTAGCACGTAGACTCGTCCTCTCTATCTGAGGTGATCACCAAAGGATAAATCTTGTGGCCCGCTTAAGATAAGCTTATCCACTCAAGATTGACAATAGTCAAGGAGCATACTATGCTGGTAGATCGTCAATCATACCTAGTTAGTGGATGGTTACTGCCGATTGCATGCAAGTGAGAGATACCCCGCATTGATCTAGGGTATTGGACAGATTCCACCAAGAGCATATGGGCTTGGGGGCTAGTTGCATGTCGGCAATGGATGTCCTTATTGCTTAGCCATCTGATGGACTGGAGGGAAGAGAATTTCTAATGAGGCACAGGTAGTAATAATTGGACGAATATTATAGTATAGTTTTGGGAATATCATGATGCGAAATTGGTATACTTGACCTTGTTAGGATGAGGATACACACTCAGTGTAGTATGAGATACATTGAATCTTGTTTCCACTTTTTTGTTGGTGCAAAAGACTTGGCAAAAGAATGTGTCCCACGATGTAGTGCACAGTGTACCGACATTCCTTTTATCTAGGATGCACTATGGGCAAGTGGTAGCTAGCTGTTATGGATATGCCATTTCCTCAGTGTGTAAATGCTAGTCACTATGTATGTGAGGCCCATTGAAGCTTGTCACTATATATGAGTGGTGTATGCTGAAACTAGACCCTATGAAAATATGAGGTATGCTAGAGCTAATCATTGTGTATATGTGATGTAAGCTAGAGCTAGTCATCATGAATGTGATATGTACGAGCCAATCACCATGTAATTATGGGAAGTGTTCTCGAGTCACACTCTCTATGGAATTGGGGAATTGTTAAAGGATACAACCCTTGAGTACTTGTGTATGTTTGTACGTCACTTGATATGATTGGGCTAATTTTGAAAATAGTCCTAGTTTAAAGAGAGATCAAAGATCTTATACAAGAGGAGAGAATGAACTCCCTCTAACCTTTGAGGACGAACTACGAAGCCTTTGAATTCTGTCAAAGGGATACATAGGCAAGGTCATTGGGAATGAACCCTCGAGGCTTAGGTCTAGGTCTAATGGGGATCCTACCCTCAAGAGCTTGACACCTGTGAGTGTAAGTGTAAGTGGTGATGTAGGTGTTGGAACCCTAAATTTTGTTCCTAAATAAGAAAAATCAATAAAAACCCTAAAATTGCATCCACTGTGAAGACATGTTAAATTCGAATGGAGCTTGATATTTCAAATTTCCACACTATATGTGGGGTAAATGTGGCTCCCATAAGGGTAGAGCCCAACATATAGTTTCGAAAGGAGACCGATATATGTCATAAAGTTATATCAATTTCTGGTATAAAGTTATATTATTTAAATTAATTTAATTTAAGTAATAATTTATTTAATATATATACACATATGTATGTATATATATATGTATGTATGTATGTATGTATTTATGTATGTATGTATGTACACACACACACATACATACATACATACATATATATATATGTATGTGTAATATCCCCTTGTCAGTCAATCATTGATCCAGTGGCCCATTCCAAAGACCCGTAGGCTATTTGGAAAGGAGAATTAGGGTTTCTTACTTTTGTGAAGTTTTGCACGAGCTTTTTAGGGTTTGTCAAGAGGGAATTCTTCAATTTTGTTTATGGTTTCCTTCTGGGTTTTTCATGAACTTCAGGGTGACATAACATGCATTTGATTCTACGGTGAAGTGTGATATTACTATTTTTACAAGTTAGGGTTTGGTTGACTGGATGGTATAGTTTTACCGAGCTTTCCAAGCTCTTTCTCTGGGTGCGAAGATCATGTTCTTCGGAGCAGTATTTCATGACTTACTATTTTTAGTAAGTGGCAATTTGAGCATTGCTATTTTTGGCAATCTTGGGCAGGGCTCTGATCCAGTTCAGTTCAATGGTTCTCATTGCTCAGTTTCATCCTTGATTTTGATGATAATCAATATTGGAGTTATAAGATATTTAATTAAATATTATTTCCTTATCCTAAGGTTTAAAATTTAATTATTTTATTACTAATTAATTTTATTGTGGGTGACTTAGGGAAAAAGATATATATCTGTTGTTAATATTATTATTTCCTAAGTCACATGGCATTGAGAATAATATAACACTTCATGTTTGCATTTATTTTTTATGTTGCAAGTGTTCCCCTAGGAAAAGTTTGAACTTTTGCCTAGGAAAACTGGGTAAAGTGGGGGCCATGACTTGAGGGGACATGAAAATGAAATGAAGGGAGTTTCAAACAAATTTGGGCACCATTTGCATTTGAATTTCAGGGGGAAAAATCTATAAATACAGGTGCTTGGCCTCTCATTTGCTTATCTTGGAGAAAACATACTGTTATGCTGCCGGTTTGGCGACTGAAATCTGAGCTTCGAAGTGTGCCTTCCTAGCTAAGTAGCAATTTCATACTTGAGAGACAGTACCTAGTTGTTTTCATGTATTCTTAGTATTGTTAGAGAGTGTTTTGGAGTGTGGTTTTGCTGTTTTGCTGTTAGTTCGAGTTTTTTGGTGTGATTGGGTTGCTGTTGTGGCGCCCAGGCTGAAACAATCTTTTGCTCGTTGCTCCCTACTGATTGAATAACCTTTTGTGGGTATTGATTCAATCACTGGCTATACCTTGGGTGATGAATTCCTCTAAAGGGCAAGTGATAATGTTTTGAAATGAATTTTATCTTGCTGGTAGAATTTTGCTGTTGTGGCAAACCCCTCCCTACAACATTGGGATGCGTGCTGCTGTGTTGAAGTGTCCGGAGTGCAGATTTCGTGACCATTGTGCCATCGTTCAGGTTCTATCTATCATTTGCATTTGATTTGGTGTGATTCCGTTTAGTTTTGAGTGTGTTATGATCAAATTGGTGTTGTCGGCTGAAGCTGGAGTTGCGCGTTATTAACTTTCAGATTTGGTTCAGCAGTAGTGGCTTAGTAGAAGTTATTTTGATAGCTGTTTATTATTGTAATCTGTATTGGACATCATTTATAATCTTCTCATTCTATATTGTAAGGTTAAGTAGTAGTAGTGATATCCATTTCTAGAGTGTTGCTTGCCCACTGCAAAAGTGGAGAGGTTGGCTTAGCCGCCTTCTTGTTTGTAATTCATTTTATGTAATTTTTGTCCTCCCATTGAGTAAGTGGTTGAGTGATATTGTCCTCCCACTGAAATATGTGGTAGTGTGATAGTTTTTATGTATTGTCCTCCTGCTGAAATATGCAGTAGAGTGATAGTTTTTATGTATTGCCCTCCCGCTGAAATATGTGGTAGAGTGATAGTTTTTTGGTATAAGTTCTCCCACTACATAAGCGGTGGAGTGATTGAGTTGAAATTCCTTGTTGTTTCCTTGGCTGGTTCTCTGCAAAGTAGTTTAGTTTCTATCTTGCTGGATAAGCAGAAGGGGCTGGCTTGCGGCCCGTTCATTGTAATTTCAGTTTAGTTTAAGGTGCTAATGATTCCTGGAACACTGTATGCTCTCACCCTCCCAAATTGGGCTCTTGGTGAACAAAAGGTGGAAGGGTTCCCTTTCAGTTGTTTTGGCTTATTTCTCTAACCTTAACAAGTTATTGTGTTTGCATTGTAAACTTACTGAAAAAATCAAAAAAAAAAATTGGGGGTTATTACAGTATATATATATATATATGTATGTATGTATGTATGTATGTATATATATACACACACATATATATATGTGTGTGTGTGTGTGTGTGTGTATGATGGCTATATATCAAGAGGTATTATTCGGGTGAAGTCAACATTCAAACCAAGCTGAAATAATTTAAAATTAATTATTTAAAAGGATCAAAAAATTAAAATGATTATGTTTGTTGAATGAAAATGATATTATAAGCAGTGGGCGTGATGAAATTAAATTTTTCCAAAGTTCATAGAGGAGAAGATTTAAGTAAAAAATTCTCATTTAAATCACTGTTTAAATATCTATGGGGCCCCCAAAATTCGAGAAATCAATCATTTTGTTTTCGGCAAGACAAAGACTATCTCCAAAACAATATAAATTTCTCCCCAAAGTGCAAGTCTCCCCGATAAGCGTGCAATGACAAAAATTACTAAGTTGGCAGTGAGTATAAACTTATCAAGCACATTTTGTGGGGCCCAAGGATTTATGTGATGCAGCAGGTATTGTCATTGGCAAGACAAGAGTAACTTACAAGTCAAGAAAATGGTCTTGCTGAAACCCTATGTCTCATCAAAAACAAATGCAACTAGCTAGTGTAAAACCTAATTCAACAAAACTCATGCGAGCAACTTCTAGGCCGTGCCAAGATGAAAGTTTTGGGACAGTTTATACATATCCATCCAAGAATGATGGAAGGCGGAATTTTCTGCAAATATTATTATTACAATTATCCTAAATGTGGAAATATACAGAAGGTCCTTAAGCTGCATTACCATCCAACTTGCACCGAAAATGGAGCTTTATAAGAGTATATGAATGTCCATCGAAACCTAATGTTTTTTGCAAATATTGCAGTTATAAAGGCTTTGGTAAATATACATGCAAAATGTAAATGCCCAGACTAGGCATGCGAACTGTTTGGGAAATGCCTCAAGGGAATGTGTTCTCATGATTGCCGCAGTATATGCATAAAATGGACTGTTGAAAAGGATTCAAAAGTAATGCAGCCGGCAAGTAAAAAACCAAAGCCCACAAACTTTGCCGTCATCTCTATCTGCCTATGCCGAAACAGCGAGTTTTTGACATGCATCGAAGCATTAAGGATAGGAGAATTCATTTAAATGCTGCGGTTGAACTGTTCTGGTGTACATATACGCAAAATATGGATGCATAATATGCCTCGAAGATCTACATCAGCATCCTTCACCTTGTGCCAAGATGAGAATTTTAGAACGGTATACTCGCATCCATTGAAACATGAAACATGGTGCCATAGTTATAATCGAGTCTAGGAGACATAATGCACATGTGTAAGCAGGCACGGCGTGTGAACTGTGGACAAATTGCCTCAGCGAAATGTGATCTCATGGTATGCAACCTCAACGATGAAGGTAAAGATTTTTATTATTGATCGATGAGACATAAATGGCATCCCAATGATGATGTGCTATTTCCACGAAAGGGAATGAAGAATCCCTTAAATTTCCTTTATTAAACTACCTGCAGCAAAATGGGAGCATTGGAATCGGGTATGGGCTTTCATCAAGGCGTTTAGGATTTATTGTCAAATGTTGCAATTGCAATCGCCTTGGTATACAAGTACGCACAATATGTAAGCATTGAGAGGCAAATGGACTGCTTGACAGAATGCATCATAGATGCGTTAATTCATGGAATGCAACGATTTCAAGGATTTGTAGTAAATAGAATTGTTGAAAAGGCTTTCGATAGGTGTAAAGCTAAAATCCACTACCTTCAGCATCCTTGTTGCTTGCATCAAAACTGGAACCTTAGAACGGATTGTTGACAGTAAAGGATAAAAATATTTCGCCAGATACAGTGGTTGTAAATACTACAGTGATAGAGATACAAAATGTTGAGCATAGGCAACACAGGTGAACTATTTTGAAATAGACCTTAAAAGCTGTCATTTTGTAAGTGAAATGATTCTAGTCTGCAGAAAACGAGTTTGTTGAAAAAACTTCTGAACCTCCCAAGAGATACAATTTGTAGAACTTCTAATTAGAGTAGTGTATGGTCATTCCATCAAAGCATTTGTCCATTCTATAATTCTTTGGAAGGATGCTCACGCCACAAAAAAGAAATGGTCAAATTTGGAGCTGCAACAGAATTGAATAGGGTGACCAATCCAAAGACGATTCCAGCCATTACTGTTTTGCAACTTTTTTATAGCTGTTCACACTTTAGACAAGGTGGCAATAATATATCCATTGGCAATTACAAACTGCATTATTGATATGGAAAGTCTAATTCCCAATCAAGGCCCGGTAAGGGGTTTAGGGTTTGTATTGAGGAAGAAAGAAAAAATCAATTATTGAGGTGGTGTGATAAATGCTTCAAATAAAAGCTATTAAACTGCAACATGAGGATGAGGCAATGTAATTTTCATCAATAATGTAATGAGTAATTGCAGAATGATTTTCACTACGAAGAAAAATATTTCCATGAAGAAGATTAAATGAGCACAAAAGCTTCCGAGTGGGTAACTGTTGGGTGAATATGCATACAAGTAAATTTAAACATGAAACTACCTACTAATGAAAGAAATTGCGAGTAACTGCACATACAAAAAATTTATTGGAGAAAGGGGAAAGTGATTAAACAAGTAAAGAAGTGTTATTATTTTCACTGCAAGAGTAATGCTCAAAAAAGAAAATTATTAATGAGGAGGGAGTTTTACTCATGTTTTGTTTGAGGGTAATTATTTTCACCTGAGGAGAGAAAATATTTTCATAAAGTTAATATACCTGGATGAATTTGCAGTAAAAGATGAAGATACTCTAATCTCGGTTTTTGGTAAGTGAAAAATAAGAGGCTAACAGACTATTTTACATAAGGGTGAAGAATAATATTACCAAGAAGGATAATTTTGGCGTAACAATGATAAATTACTTGATATAACTTTTATGAAGAATTCTCAAGGGGAATACAAAGGCAAAAGAAAAATATAACTAAAGACCAAAAGGTTTATTAATAAATAATTACTCATTTTTGTCTTTTGGATCGAGAAGATTAATAGTTTTATGAAACATTGTAACTGTCTGAAGCGCTCCCTTAACTTTATAAAAGGGAAATCGGGACTGAAAAGGGGGAATGAGATATAGAATAATATCATCAGACATTGTAATATATTATTTCAAAGACTGTCTTATATTTAGGGTTTTCCATAGAGAAGTGCAAAAAACATTTTGCTTTGAAAATGTCTTCAATTGCTTATTGTTTTACATACAAAATATCATTAATATTGTCTCTGAATTTATTCTTCTCAATCATATAAATCAGTGTATCAAGGATATATGTGATTTGTCAGTGCAGCACAAGGTGCTTATGTGTGTTCTATTTAATGGGTCTTTTCAAGGAAGAGTTAAATATTGTTGAAGGAATGCAGTGATTCAGAGGGATAGGATTGGATTACGGTTTTATGATTTACATATTTGCACATTTATGCAAGGCATAAACACATACTTCCAGTCTTTGCAAGGCATAAAGTGGAGTAGTGCTGGGCAATTTGAGTTTCTCGACATTTGATAAAGCAAAACATCATTTTGACTCTGTAACCTAGGAAGGCACTGGTTAGTTTTCAAATACATCATTAATCAAACCATCACAATATTTCAATTTCAGTTTTATGCAAGTAAGAGATAGGAGTAGGGTTAGAAGTTAAATCAATATGTTTCAAATATTCATGCCAATTTGGAGTAGAGAATAGTTAAGTTAGAAGAATACAGTTATAATCTACTGAATCAAAAAAGGTACACTCGCCTAGGTCCTGCAGAGCCTAAAGTGCAGGGAATTACAACCATTTTGGTTGATTCCATTCATTGGCCAAAGTCAAGTGTTGAACCTAGCATATTCTTAGGGTTCAACCAACCATTGATTTTGAGCTCCAACAGTAGGTTTGTCACCACTTTGGTAGTTGAAAAAATTATGAAGATGACACTTCTAGGAATAGAACAAGAAGCTTGGTCAATTAAGTTGGTACTTGTGAATTAAAAAAAAAATAGTAGTGATTGAGGGGTGGTTGATACATCAACCTCTCAAAGAAGATAAAATTTCATAAAATATTCACAATCAATTTCCTCTCCTGCAATTTTTCTTTTATAAGCATTCTTGGAACATTTTGGAAATTAAAATTTTAAATTAGCTTTTAATAATAAACCCTCAGTTCCAAATAAGTGACTTTATTTTATTTTTTACTTTTTCAGCATTTTTAGTCACTTAAAATTCACCTTTATAAATAATTAATATAAGTTGTCTTTTAAGTCACTTTTTGACAACTTAAATATTAGTTATCTGATATTTTAATTGTTTTTATGCACATCCGCCCAAAGTTGTTGAAAATACAAAATGGCTCAAAGGTGAATTCTGAATATGCCAACATACTCAGAAGCTCACCAAAGATCTAACTAAATAAAGATTGGTACTATCGAAGATAAAATGCTCTTCCAAAAGGTTGGAATGCACCAAAAATGTCAAAATTACCCTAGAGAAGAATCAAGAGACTCATCTTCATCCCCTAAAAACAACACCGTTATCTAAACTCCCTTTTGAAAAGGATGGTGCTATCCAAGAAAGTTGGAGTTTCCAAAAATGTTGGAAAGGCTATATAAATGGGACATTACAACTCCATTGAAGAAGTGAGTTGGCTGGCTTGCCACCTAGTGTCGTTTCTTTTCAATTGCTACATTATAAATAGTTGTGTGGTCCTATTCACCATATGCTCTCCCCTTGCCCATCTTAGGATTTGGGTGATCAAAAAGTGACTTTTGCATTGCTTTGTATCTTAATTCAATTGAAAAATAAAAATTAGGCTTTTTATTACAAAGTTAATCACAATATGTGAGGATGTTACTAGTTATCATGTCTATTCTTGATTACCGATGTTAGTTATACTGCAAACTCTTATATGGTGTTGCACAACACTAGAACTCTCATTCCACTGTGTTGTTTAGATGTTCTCCTAGACACTATCACAACATGTTTAGATGTTCTATGGTATCACGAGTTCAAATCCTCCATAATAAAGAGCTTGCTAATATAGCTTGTTGAATACTTGGCCTTACAATTTGATCCAAAATATTTCCCCAAAGCCTAAATAAGTTCTCAAACTATTAAATGCTTCCCATAAATATATATGTATTAGAATTAATATGGCCTTGATGTTGACCCTTTAACAAATTGTGGAACTGTCAACCATCAAGTCAATATTTTGTTCTAATGTATCAAAAACTTAATTATTGATCTAAGACCTTTTATTGATCTCTAAATTCAACTAAAGAAAAGAGGGAGTAATTTGAAGTTGTATAAGAATGATGTAATTGCTACAGAGCCCAATATATTAAAATAAATAACACAAATATAAGAGTGGAGATTTTAAGCTTAGTAACTAATTTTAGGTTGTTTCCTAATTGTTACAAGAATAGGGTTGAGTCATGCCAATGGGAAGGAGAAGAGCCATGATAATGATAGAGTAGGTTTGGGAATCTGCATAGTTTGAGTAGCAATGGTGTGCTGAGAGAAGCATTACCTAGCTGATCTATCAACTCCAATATGTGAAGTACTAGCATCTAAAGGTTGTTTTGTGTTGATTGTTGCTTGGGTGGGCTGGAAAAAAGAGGTGATTGACATAAGGGCCATAAAGCCCTAGACTCCCAGCTTGAAGGCATCTATGCCAAAGGGTGACAGCCTCGTGAAGAAAAAGTGGCAAGAACCATTTGTCTCCATTTGAATTTCTAAAGAAAGTAGAAAGGCTATTGCCTAAGTCGTTGTAAGGCACTAAAATTTTACGTAGATCTCATAGTAAACGAGGCATTAAAAAATGAAGTCTTCCCACCTCTTAGAGGGAGCAAAGCTAGCAAATCTGATCCTAATGGAGGATGAGAAGACTGTTGGCATTTTGATGATGTTTTGATTGTCATTGATGGACACACACTTTCTTTATGTTAGACACACTTTCTTGATGTATGTGTTATGCTCAACCGGTAATTGTTCCAACCGGTATTGTGTATAGTCTTTATACTATCGGTATTTTGCAAAAGATGTTTACCGGTCACAGATTGACTGAAGAGCTCAAGCGGTATGGAGACCTCAAGCGGTTCGAGGATCACAAGCAGTACAAAGGACCCAAGCGGTAGTTAACTTTTGATCGGAACACTTCGATCTACCAGTCTTCATTTTTGTCAACCGGTAATCGGTATATTGTATTAACCGGTATTACTCTGTAATGAGTTACCAACCGGTATTTTTGTAATGTGTGATGAGTTATCATCCGCCGACACTTTTGCGGTGATTTTGTGCCATGTTACCAAATGTGTCTAGATGCATTGAACCTAGGAACTTGTAGTCTAATCCTATTGGACCGACATGAAATCAGATTCCTTTATAAGGACATCATATCTAGGGTTTGTATGTATGAGAAAGAGTATGAGAGATGTGTGATAGAAGAGGTTATGTGCGATCATTGTAGAGAAGATTAAGTCTGTGTGAAGAGTTAGAGTGTGGAGATATTGAAGACTGAAGTGATGCTGAAATGCATTAACAATGAGCTATCAAGGATCTAATTAAGTAGACTGTACTATTTGCTAGATCACTCACTTGTTGATTACTCACATTTTCGACAACTCTGAAACCCTTAACCGGGTAGGCCCTGCAAAGCCTTTGTAAATCCTCTAACAAGGTGGTTCACAACTATGGATCTGAAATCCTCTAACAAGGTAGTCTTTAACAGGACTTATCTCCTAACAGAGATCTAGATTCCTAACAGGATCTGTTCTGGTGAAGAACATTGTATGACCTTAACCGGTATGGTTTCTATTCTGCAAATAGTTACTTGTGAGTTTCTGCTCACCGTGGTTTTTCCCATTTGGGTTTCCACATCAAATATCTTGTGTTATGGTGATTGTGCTTTTGTGGGTGAATGCTTTATTTTCTATTTGGTTTGCATTTATCTTAACCGGTTTATTAGTGAATCTGTTGCACCGGTTATCTGCTAAACTGTTTAGAAGTTTGAGTACAGTATTTTTTGGTATACTAATTCACCCCCCCCCTCTTAGTATTCATCAATTGGTATCAGAGCCAACCTTTCTATAACTCTAACCACTTGGAAGGAGATATGGGGGAATACACTATGAGGGAACTTACTCATCGTCTCACTCAGATTGAGAGAGCCTATGATGAACTCAAAGTCAAGTATAAAGCCTCTTTGGCCAAAAGAAGAGAGCATGCTGAGAAACTGATGGAACTTACTGAAAATAGCTCTTCTAATGAAGGATACATGGATGCCCTAGTTGAAAAAGTTGAAAAACTGAATGAATCTAAAGCCAATCTGAGAAAAGAGTTGGAAGGACTAACTATCAGAATGTGTCAAGAGCTTGAGAATAGAAGGAAAGTTGAAGAGCTGGTAAAAGACAAAGATCATGAGATCTCCAAGTTGAAGCAAGAAATCAGTGCCCTTACCGCTCATCTCCAAGAAAGTAAAGTGAAAAAAGAAGAAATGCAAGGTGAACTAAACATGGCTACTTCTGAGAATGCAACCTTGATGGAATCCAATGCTGCTATCTCCAAGGAACTTACTGAGTCAAAGGAGATACTTGCCAAATTCAATCAGAGTACTGCTAAGCTAGAGCAAAAGCTAGAATCGGCAAAACCGGTAAAGAATACCACTAGACTTGGTTTCTCTGGTTATGAGGAAGGTGAAACCTCTGGAACAAAAGCTGAAGCATCAAAGAAGCAACCAACATCCAAGGATAAAGGTAAGCAAAAGTTTAAACCTGTTTGCTTTAATTGTCTCAAAGAAGGACATACTACTAATGTGTGTAGAAGCAAGGCCTACAACAATTTTCCTTATTTTCTAAACAATAAGCCTAGATCCAATAGATTCAATGGTAACTGTTATGCATGCAACAAGTTTGGCATAGAGCATTTGAATGCAGGTCTGTTTTGCACAACACTGGGAGATACCCTCCAAGGACTCAAGGAGTTATCTCGAAACCTTCTGTGAACCGGAATCCCAACTGGTACAATACCTATGACCATCAGTTAGGTGGTTATCAAGCGGCAGCCAGTTGGAAAGCAACTTGTTTGATCTGTCGTGGTAGCGGTCACACTGCTGCAACATGCAGAAGGAAGAATGGTAGTATGAATAATGGACCATGGAGAACACCTGGAATGGTATGCTATCATTGCAACAAACCGGGTCACACTGTCAGAACTTGCAGACTGAGAAAGAACCTATCGGATGATATACCGATCACTCTAGAAGGGAAGATTGATGTTGAAACCGTTCAAGCGGGAATGAATAAAACTTGGAAAAAGAAACCTGAAGAAGTGTCACAGGATGAACCGGTTTCTACACCTAGTGTGGAAGTCTCTGAACCGGCAAACTAAGCTTCGAAAAGCTTAGGGGGAACATATCGGTGAAATGTTTCGAACCCCCGGTTTATATTGATAAAGACCTTAATCGGTATATGTTACCTGTCAATTGGCAGAAGATTGGAAGTGGTAAAAGGCAAAATTAGGGTTTGTGCCCTAATGGTGATGCATTTATTATGGTAGGTGAAAAGACTGTTTGAAAGGATTTTGGTCATCATTTTCACTTATTTGTTTACGAGCGAAGAACTTTTAAGAGCAGAGTGACAAAGAGCGATTCGTCTAGCAATTCAAAGTGAATTCAAAATCTTGCAGAGGAATCCAGCGACCTTTTTTAATCTATCAATGAAGAACACTAAAGTGGCAATCAAGCAACCGAAGTGGTGTATTGTGAGCGACATTGGCAAACCCTAAATTCCGGATTGTGAAGGTATTTCTCGAATTTCTTTCTTATCATGGCATCTGCATCGCACTCTACTTCTAGTGCACCTATAGATTCAGTTGAATTTATTCAAAAGAAGATAAAATACAATGCCCTATCCCAAATACCCGCCAGAGTTATAGTACCTAGGATCCCTAGTGATTCATTCCCAGCTAGGTCTGTTCTGTGGGGATGACAAAAAAATCAAACCTGAATATAGCATCCTAGAGAAGATGAAACTGCATAATGCGGTGTATTTTCTGGAAGAGTTCACAAAAGAACACATCCGCATCATCCTTAGTAGAGTACATGGTGATAAGATGTACCTCGAGCGCACGCATGACATCACACCGGAGGCAATTCATGCCGTCACTAGTTTCTGTAACATTGGAGAGGTTTCAGCTCTAAGGAAGGTCACCAAGACTAAAATTTCTAAACTCACCGGTTCTGTGAGTGACCAACGGGCGATGACCGTCAACACCATCAAATATGATCTGGTAAAGTATGCTTGCATGGTGATTGGATACCGGATATTCTATGCCAGCAAAATGAATTTTGTCCCTACTGCTGCGGTGAATGCCGCTTATAGAATGATCAAGGAAAACACCACATTTGACCTATGTACCTGTTTGCAGAAGCAATTGCTATTGAATCTGAAGTCCATCAAACAGGACAATACTCTAAGGTTCAGGTTTGGACAACTTCTAGTCAGTCTATTCTTCTAATTTCAAGGCTACTTCCCTAGAGTAGGTGATGTTCAATGGTTTGCTGACCAACCGGTTTCCAAGCAAATTAGGGAAAGTCTTCAAGCAGTGGGAACCAGATATCCTGAGGTTCTTAACAAGTATTTTGATGAATTCAAGCGGAAAATGAGCCAGAGAATGAGGATATCTGGTGATATTGTGAAAAAATATGAAGATGACATATGCTTCACAATAAAGATTGATGACTGCATAATGGAAGCAATGGAACCGAGAAAGGAAGCAGTTGAACCAATGGGGTATGAAGTGATGTATGATATGTTGATCGGGTATGCCTCTACCCTGCTTGCCTCACCATTAGATGCGGAGAAAAAGAGAACCGGTACCTACTTAGAGAGGGTCACACCGGTTGAAGAACCAAAACAGATGAAGGACAAAGCAATGCCATCGGTATCTGCACCGGCTACCTCTACCAGTCCTAAAGTGACCAAGCAGTCACCTGCTAAGAAGAAACCTGAGGTTATTCCTGCTAAAGTCTTTGAGAGGAAGCGGAAAACCAAAACCAGCTCACCGGAGTCAGAGGATACTGAATCGGAAATCCAACCGAAGAAGACAAGGCAAACAAGCAAGAAAGAAAAATCTACCGGTAATGCACCTGCAACCTCTGCACCGATAAATATACATATTTCCTCTTATAAGCCAATGACACATTGTCAGAGGACTATTAAGAATATTAAGAGGAAAGTGCTTGATGATTTAAAAGAATATTTTGATGATTTTACTGATAGTGAGCAAGAAGAAGTAGAGAAGCTTATCATTAAATATTTATGTGCTAATGACCGGTCGCCATCAGAAATTAGATCGGTGACACTTGATTCTTTATATAATTCTTTGGATAATAAATGACGCATTGCCATTGAAAAAGAACAGGAAATAAGGGAGAAAGTCTTTGCACAATACTTTCCCGATGCCTCAAATTCAGAATTATTTAAGATAATGGATAAGAACAAAGGCCTATTTTTCATGAGAAGGAGAAGACTCAAGCTACTAGAAGGCAAAGCTTTTGAAGTGGAGAAGGACACACATCTACATGCAAAAGCTGTTGTTAGATTACACCAAGTTTCTAAGGCCAATCTTAAGGCTGAACAAGAACCTGACCTACCATCAGGTAAACCGGATGAAGTGTTTAATAGTGAAGGTGAAAGAGAGATAGAGCAAATGGATCCCATTGATGTGGATGCATTAGATGTTGAGGATATCACTCCTGACAGAAAAAAAGAAGAGAAACAAAAACAAGACAAAGAAAAAGCAGAGAGAGAGAAACAGGACAAGGAAAAGGCTGATAAAGAGAAAGCGGCGAAAGAGCAAGCGGAAAAAGCAAGACAAGAAGAAATCAAGAGAAAAGAGGAAGAGAAAAAGAAAGAGGAAGAGAAAAGCAAAGAAGAAGAGAAAAGGAAAGAAGAAGAGGAGAAAAGAAGAGGAGAAGAAGAAGAAGAAGAGCGTAAGGAAAAAGAGAAGGAGGAGGAAGAGAAGAAAAAGCAGGAAGAAGACAAGAAGAAGGAAGAACTGAAGAAGAAACAAGAAGAGGAGCAAAAGAAGAAAGAAGAGGAAAAAAAAAGAGCAGCAGAGGAGAAGGAAGCAAAGAAAACCAAACAAGCAGAGACTCCCAAGGCAACCGGTGGTCAAGCCAAACCGGTTGACACAACCAGTTCTATTGATCTTCAATTTGCAGATGAGTCTAAGCTGCTTCATAGCATAAAACTTGCACAGGAGAGAATGGAAGCATTGCGGAGGAAGAAGGAACAAGATGTCATTCAAACTGCGGTTGACACCCTTACAAGTCTGATTCCCGATACTAACCTCCCCAGTACCGATTCCTCTCTCTCCAAGCTTAAATTTCTTTGTACCGTTGTGGAGGATCAGATACAACGCTTAGAAGATGTTGTTGAAACCACTGCAAAGAAGAACCATGAAAAGGCACTCAATGTTGCCTTAGTCAAGAAAATGAATGAGCTGCGGACACAACTATTGAAACAGCAGAATGATATCAGTGTTCTAATGGGTAAAGGTAAATTACTGTTAAGTAAAATCTACCAACCCCATCTATTTTGTAATGATGTGCTTAAACAGAAAGCTCAACTCCAATCGGAGCTACAAGCTTATATTAGCAATTTCAAGATGCCATATGATTCATTCACTACATATGGGCAATCGGTTCATCACTATTAGCTTCAGACTGCCAAGATGGACTTGGAGATCACCAACCGGTCTAAAGATTTGTAGGAGCTACAACTACTCTTATTTCCTAGACTGCAGATTCTTCAAAAATGTTTTCTCAATCTAGAAGCCATCACGGTAACTCAAGAGATGAGTACCATTAATGCAATGGAAGAACTAGTATTCCAGATGAAAACGGAAAGTGAGATTGCTACTTCATTGCTTGAGTCATGGACATTAGCCATGAAAACTTTTATGCAGGACTTTAAATCTATTTTTGATAAGTTTCATTCCTTATTGCCATAAACATTTACTCTATTTTTAATGATAATGAGAAAAAGGGGTTATTCTGCATTACTTTGTCATTATTGGCAAAGGGGGAGTAGTACATTAAAATTTTGGTGAATGTTACCATTTCCTATATACTTTCATTTTGGGAAGTAGTATATATTGTAATTTCTGCAAAAAGGGATAGTGTATATGCTTAGGGGGAGTAATTTTGATTATGGCAATTTTTTGTTGTAAAAACAATTAGAATTCAAAATTTTCCTAAGTGTTGCCATCAATGCCAAAGGGGGAGATTGTTGGCATTTTGATGATGTTTTGATTGTCATTGATGGACACACACTTTCTTTATGTTGGACACACTTTCTTGATGTATGTGTTATGCTCAACCAGTAATTGTTCCAACCGGTATTGTGTATAGTCTTTAGACTATCGGTATTTTGCAGAAGATGTTTACTAGTCACAGATTGACTGAAGAGCTCAAGCGGTATGGAGACCTCAAGCGGTTCGAGGATCACAAGCAGTACGAAGGACCCAAGCGGTAGTTAACTTTTGATCGGAACACTTCGATCTACCAGTCTTCATTTTTGTCAACCGGTAATCGATATATTGTATTAACCGGTATTTCTGTAATATGTGATGAGTTATCATCCACCGACACTTTGGCGGTGATTTTGTGTCGTGTTACCAAATGTGTCTAGATGCACTGAACCTAGAAACTTGTAGCCTAATTCTATTGGACCGACATGAAATCAGATTCCTTTATAAGGACATCATGTCTAGGGTTTGTATGTATGAGAAAGAGTATAAGAGATGTGTGATAGAAGAGGTTATGTGCGATCATTGTAGAGAAGATTAAGTCTGTGTGAAGAGTTAGAGTGTGGAGATATTGAAGACTGGAGTAATGCTGAAATGCATTAACAATGAGCTATATAATTAAACAGACTGTGCTATTTGCTAGATCACTCACTTGTTGATTACTCACATCTTCAACAAGTCTGAAACCCTTAACCGGTTAGGCCCTGCAAAGCCTTTGTAAATCCTCTAACAAGGTGGTTCACAACTTTGGATCTGAAATCCTCTAACAAGGTAGTCTTTAATAGGACTTATCTCCTAACAGAGATCTAGATTCCTAACAGGATCTGTTCTGGTGAAGAACATTGTATGACCTTAACCGGTCTCGTTCCTATTCTGCAGATAGTTACTTGTGAGTTTCTGCTCACCGTGGTTTTTCCCATTTGGGTTTCCACGTCAAATATCTTGTGTTATGGTGATTGTGCTTTTGTGGGTGAATGCTTTATTTGCTATTTGGTTTGCATTTATCTTAACCGGTTTATTAGTGAATCTGTTGCACTGGTTATCTGCTAAACTGTTTAGAAGTTTGAGTGCAGTATTTTTTGGTATACTAAGTCACCCCCCCCCCTTCTTAGTATTCATCAAAGACATGCAAGAGTAATGGGAAAAAGAGAATCATAAGGGTGATCAGGTCAATAAAGAAAAAGAAATTCCCTCTAAGTGGGGTGACGCAACCACAAAATAGGATATAGAATGTGATTTAGCACGTAAAATCTACGTTACTGGTTCGGGATCGGATTTGGGTACGGATTCGTGGGTTCGGCAAAAAAGAAAAATTCTTGGGTAAAGGTACGGGTTCGTCTGTACATATATACATATATTGATTATAAATTTATATATATACACATATATTATATATATGTTCAGTATATACAATCCATACAAAAATAAAATATACAATGTGACTTTCCATACATAAATGATAAATCATGAATCCATAATTGCCAATGCCAATAAATATCCATATATCGCAAATGTTATCAGTAAACTAATAAGTAATAACTAAAGTCTAATATCATATTCGTAATTTGCAAAAAAGATAATATTCAAGTTTCAAGTTTCAACTGATTCAAGTTTCAAAATGCGAATATGTCATGACACAATAAAAATTCAAATTACAAGCCATCTATGGGATTTAAATTCCATATTCATCTTCATCTGAACCATCCAACCCAAGCCCAAGGTCATCAAGTGGTTCAAATCCAGCATCAATTGAACCACTATCGAATGGAATGTCACACCCACTAGCCAAGTCTCTCTCAAGTTCCATAGTTGCCTCGTCTATAGAGACTTGGGCAAGTTGTGCAACTGTACCATCTAAATCAGCACACTCAGGGGCTAGATCCCAATTCCTTGTTGCACCCACATTATATTCAAGGTCCTTATGTGACAACAAACGATGGTTGGAGTGTACGTAGACCAAATTCTAAAGGGGAGAATTAGGGTTTAATTATTAATTAACTATTTTTTAAAGTACTTTTTCATTGGTTTTTATTGTTTTTTGACCCGTGGGCCCCGTTTTTGGGAAACCACAGGCCTGGGTTCACTCGGGTCCTCCTGGGTTCGACCTGGGTGAACCTGGGTCCTTCCCAGGTTGTCGGGTTCCATGTGGGTCCTGTGTCGAACCCGGGTTCCTCCTGGGTTCGATCTGTGGGTTCCACCCGAGTCCTTCCCAGGGAACCTAGCCACTTGGGAAGGACCTGGGTGGAACCCAGGTCGAACCCAGGCCAGACCAGGACCGAGCACGAACCAGGACCCCGACCCAAGCCAATACCCAAAGAACCGGTAACTTAGCATAAAATGTTACATCCTTGCTAAAAAACTTCAAAAAATTAAAAAGAGGTCAAACACTTTCTTCTAATTAGCATGCCTAGTGTTGAAAGAGCATTTTAGCCTTTTATCCGAGGCAAAAACAAAAAGATAAGAATTTGCATTCTATTAAAAATGTGAACTGTAATATCCCTTTGCCAATTCTAACCTAAGCATTTGCATTCTATTAAAAATGTGAACTGTAATATCCCTTTGCCAATTCTGATCTCGAAAGTGTTGATGAAAGGCTCAAGGAATATTTTCAAACACTTTTCATACAACCTCTATGCTTGCTTGTTTGTGTATCAGTTTGTTAATGCTTGCTTGAAATGTTGTCCAATACGATTCAGATACTTTCCAAATGATTAATAAGATGTCTAATAATACTCGTTATTTCTCATAACATAACTCCATACATACTCCATAAATACTCATTATTTCTTGATTCCACCTGAACTAGGGAGTCAACCACTTCATCCATTGTGCATCCAACTGCCTTACTAAAAATAGTAAGGGTCCCTCTTAAACAACCAATGACTTACTATTAATAGTGTGTCAAACTAAACCAAACGAAGAGCAATTCTGAACACTTCTGACCTCCAAAATAGGAATAAGCCTCGTGCATTACCAATTGGGACCCTCTAACCGTCGATCTTAACCTAAGAGGGCCAATAATACGCTAATCCAAACATAAACCATATTATCCCAAAAAGGGAACATTACAGTCTACCCTCCATGAAATTGCTTGTCCCAAAGCGATCTCAGAAATAAAATAACACAGTAGTCCACCTGGGTCCCAAGGGAAGAATTGTGTAATGTCCCTACTAATACCAACTAGCTCATGTAACACCAACATCAGAATAACTGACAGTACTTGTCGAACCAAATCAATACCAACAACTGGTGTCACAGGAGACAACTCAAAGGGAAGCAACTCAAAAGGCTGACAAAGTTTACTTCCCAAAACTGTGCCAAGGCGAACTGTCATACACGCTATCTAACTCATGCACAACTGAAATATGCATCCGAAAGGAGTCATGCACATGAGGATCAAACCTAAAACTATAGGTACACCTCACTATGTAAACACCTGAAAACTCCTTTGTGAGCCCTGTGTGAAGACTTGATGCACTGGAAGGGTCCCAAACGCTACGATCAATGCTCATCTCAAGACTAGGGTCAAAGGAGTGATCAACATCTAACTCGAAAAGGGGATTATCATAAGACATTGTACCATCTGCCTCAAACAAGGGATTGTTCACAAACTGAACAATACCTCCATGCTAATCTAAATCGTCCAACTCTGAACCCCTGGAGTCATGTACGAATGCGAACTCCTCCTGGATCATCCCACGCTCCTGAATAATCTCATGATAAGCAACATCATGTGTGCTATCACCGGTGCACACATCAACAACTAAGGTACTGCTGCTATGTGCCTCATAAGATGGTTCAACTGATCCCTTGCTAACTCTGATCAAAATTTGTTGATTGGAGGCTCAAAGGTGATACACACATCAACAACTAAGGTACTGCTGCTATGCGCCTCATAAGATGGCTCAACTGATCCCTTGCTAACTCTGATCCAAATTTGTTGATTGGAGGCTCAAAAGTTTGGCTGCAATGTAAACCAACACGTGTATAAGTCTCCTTAATCTCAATGGCCTCATCATGGGATTTGTTGATGTGTTTTTTATGATGACGTCTAACACAAAATAAAGTTACCAATGACCACCTTACCCTCTCTTGATCAAGGATAGGCCGTATGCTAAGATTGCAAAAAAGATCAAACGGCTAACTCCAAGGTTCCTTCATGCACAGACATGACTCAGTCGGCAGATGTGTTTCACTGGTAATCCAAGGGGCCTTACGTATGCTCACAAAAGATTTAAACAAACTTGTAATGTCAAGGAATTCAAGTCGCGAATGATTGATCAATAAAAGCTCTTCTTTTTTTTTCAGATTTTTGGATTAAGATATGCGAAAAGTAAAGAGGAAAGCGTTAAGAGAGCTATGCTAAGTCTAATCTAATCCTATGAACAAAGAGATGGAATCACTTGTGCAAAATCAAACCACACTTCGCTTCGCCAGCATAGCACAACTACACGAAGGTGGTGCAATCTTCAGGGGTTGTGTAATAGGTTTTCAGATTACCAATGAATGCCATCAATTCGAACAACATCCCCCTGATAATCGAAGTTAAATCCACACATGAAATAGGCTCAAACTAACCCCACAAAGTATGCAACAATCAACTACAAACAAAAGGTATCAGCTTGGATTCTACAACAAGCAATCCTATCAAATCCTGTTCATCTAACAACTTAAACCAAATCTATTCTAATGAAGAGAGTGAGACCATGCAAGCCTTAAGGCAACACAAGAATACACCAACAATTGAACAATGTATTTAGTGATTTGCTTCAAAACTTATAGCAACAATCTCTAAAATCGATCTCTCTTCCCTTTACAAATGAGGGGGGTCACCCCTTTATATAGGCCTCAAACTATGAGGACATGCAAACCCTAATTAGGGCTTCACCCAAAAGATTCCCCACACGATGCAACAAGGTGGGAATCAGCAATTAATGCCCATGAAGCCCATATACAATTAATTCAAAAAATGCCCAAAAATGGCATCCATTCATGCATTAAATGCACCACTTCATCAAGTATGTCCATCATGCAATGAATATTCCTCATGCAAAGAATGCTCCTAAATGCCCACCATTCCATGCGACGGCAACATGCGTAAGGAATTTGTCATACAATCATAAATATGGTGGCTGCATGCAAAAGATGCTCCATAAATTCGCCATGCATTGACCGGTCCACCACTTGGTCAAAATATTCTTGTAATAAGTGCGCCACCACTACTCGGTCAAAAGATTCTTGTCCAAGAATGGATGACCGTTGTCGCATTCATTAATTGCATATGTGATGAATTTGGAGATGATGACTTCCAATTCACCCACAGCGACACTTGGCACACTCTCAATCTGGTACTCGATCAGGGTGATTTGATCTTCGCTCTTGGAGAAAAAGTTCTCCCACTCTACCATCGTTTACTGTGCTTTCTTTATAGTGTTGGAAAATGCAGAAACATTTTCAAAGTGATGTTTCGAAAATGATCCAACAAAGAAGAATTCATGCAGTTGATCCCTCAAGAAGTTCACTATCACTCCGTTCTCATTTAGCTTCTTCGCGAACAATGTTCCAATCACGCTGATGATTTCCTCCTACACCCTCCTGATTGAGTCTTTCAAAGCTAAAGACTTGTTGTGCATTGCACACGCTCCCTGTCGCCGATAGGGTCCCCCTCTTTTTGGTTTTTAGCCTTCGCCCTGTTGAGTTCTGCACAGGGTGTCTCGCGTCTTTTTTGAGTGCCCATAATCAGTCCATGGGACGATGTTGTCATGAGCGTAAGCCTGGGGATCTGCAAGGTGAGTTTATCGCTCAAGTCCAAAGCTTGCAAAATCGCCTAAATGTGAGAGATAAAGCTTACAAAATCGCCTAAATGTGAAAAAAGAGATAAAAGCCTACAAAAGACGTTGGAATCCCGAATTTCGCCAAAAGGGGGGGTAAATGTGAAAGAGAAAGTTGAACTTTGCAAAAGGGGCCAAACCCTCGATTTTTGCCAAAAGAGATGCATATGCAACATGGTAAAAACTTTGCAAAATGCTCCAAATCGCCGAACTTTGGCATAAAGTGCAAACATGTTAAAATATTGAAACTTGGTAAAGAAGACCAAAATCCCAAAAATCGGCCAGCGGATAAAATGCAAAACTTTTAGAAGGTTTGAAAAAGCCACTTCATCGCCGAAATTCACACTAAAGCGTAAAATCGTGAAGTGTAAGAACTTTGCAAGAGACGTCAAAACCCCAACTTCGGCGATAATAGCATAAAGGTGAAAATATCGAAAGTTTGAAAAATCATCTAAAACGCTGAAGTTCGGCGACATAAGGAAAATGTCAAAGTTTTTTTTTAAAGTTTGCAAAAGGTCATATAACCCTGAAGTTCGGCAGCCTAAGGATAAAATGCAAATCTTTTAAAAAATTCGCAAAAAGACCAAAAACGCCGAAATTCGGCAGCCAAGACTAGCGCAGAACTTTAAAGAAAAGTCGAAGTTTGCAAATAGAGGTAAAAGGTCGAATTTCGGCAATATGAGTGCCAATCCCTAAAATGCGAAAAGGATGAAGCTTGCGAAGAGGCTATAAAGCCCGAACTTCGCATCCAAGACTAAAACCGCGAAGTGTAAAAGTTTGAAAATGCTCCAAAATCGCCGAACTTTGGTGGTAAAGTGCAACAAGTTAAATATCGACACTTTAAAAGAGGTCATAAACTGCCGATTTTCGCCAAAAGGAGGTTGAATGTGAGAAAAAGTTAAAACTTGCAAATTCCATAGAGGCCCAAAAACCCCATTTTCGGCGATAGCATAGGTATTCCGCGAGGCGCATTAGCAAAGAATTTGAAAATCGAAGAAGCCTAAAACCCTCGAAATTCGGCAGATGGAAAGGAACGTTGAAAGCGTTTGAAAGTTTGCAGTATTGCGGAGCCCAAACCCCAAATTTCTGCATGAAACACCAAAATGCAAAAGCGTTAAAACTTCAAAAGGCTAGAAACCCTACCATTGCACGTCAAAATCGCGAGGTAAATTTCAAACTGAGGCAAAACATCACTCTTCTTAAGAATCGTGAGCTATGCATTTTTTCCCAAAAACGCAAGGCATAGGAAAGGGCATTTTCAAATTTCAAAAAGGAAAACAACCCTGCAGGCCGGGTTTGTGCGGATTGACACCATATTTGCCAGGTAAGCTCGCTTTGTCTCCCTTGGAATCGTTTGAAATATATGCAAGATTGGTTAGATGTGTTTATGCAAATTGATTAAATGATTAAATCCGTAGACCGCATCTTTTCCCTTTCAAAAGGCATCAAGCAAAGCAGCATAATCAGAGTCTATCCAAAAAGTTAACCAGGAATGCAAATTTCAGACTTACGGAATTTTAAACCTCATTCATTTTTGAAAAAACTGAACTTAAAGACTAAGTGCAAATTTAGCGATCGTTAAACGCCTAAGTTCTTGAACCGTAGCCGAATAGTAATTTTTTTTTTTAAATCGAAGAGCTTAATAATATTTCATGTCCAAATTAATCAGGCTGTTTTTCTGGAGTGTCTTGCTCCCTTCAAATTTCGGATTTTTTGTTGATCTTTATGCGCTAACGTATCCCTTTTATCTAAACTGTTTTGTTTCCTTCATCTCATCTCGTAATCCACATCCGGTTGTGCAGGATAGATGCCTAAATCTGCGGCAGAATCCTCAAAGACACTTGGTGCAGCCGAAACATCCCGGGCTTCTAAATCAGACATCCCTTGCAAAGGCGAGAAGATGAAATACCAGTACCAGAGAGGAGGACCAAGGGAGTCAAAGGTCCAAAGCATATGGGAAAACGTAGGCGATACTGACCTGGGCCACATTGACATTCAGGACTTTAGAGACTGTGTATTCTCCCCTAACGCCTATGGCAGGCCTAGGCAGATGATGGAAAGTAGTATCGCCCAGGCAGCAGCAAGATTTCCTCCATGAGTGCAGAATTATGAACTAGTAGTTGAGGCTGCCCGACATTATCAGCCAGATACCAGATTAGTGGTTCTTGAGAATATGGTCCTAGCTGACTTCACACCTGAGGCCATTGGCGAAGCGTTCAACATCCCCTTCTCGGATAACCCCATTGCGACAACCATAGATGAAGCACAAGTTGCATATGACACGAACCCTGCTGAATGCAGGACATTGATAAACGAGGAATGGCATAAGGAGAGAAGGCCTCTGAGTATTAGAATTGGGAAAAATACCCCCAGAAGTGACTTTCACAATGAGCACGGAGATATGGTCACCTTGCTCAGCCGGGTTATGGGACTCCCTCAGTCTAACCTTTTTGAAGAGTGGATGTTCTATTTTACAGAGTAGGTCTTTGTCGGGAAATCCAAGTTCGACTGGGCCCAGATCATCAATGACAATATCCATACCCAGTTGGTCGAACTTGAAGAGAAAAAGCACTTCACCATGACCTCTTACCTAGTTTATATGTTCGCCCGACACTAGCCACTGCCAGGGTTGATCAAGAAGGGTGAAATCGGGAACAGGCCCAATCAAGTAAAGGTGTATGATTGCTATTCTCAACTACATTATCATGACATAGCTCAGAGGGAAAAGAACAACCCTGCTTATACTATTGGTCAGTATGAGCGTGTCAATGACGCCTTCACAATGCGCCTAGTCAGGCTGATGCAAGGGGGATTACACATAAGACTCTCAGAACAAGCTACCATTTTGGTACAAAGGTACGGCGCCTGGTTTATTCAGCTCCCTAGATTCTCCTATATCCGGATAACCAGCTTTGAAGGGGCTCCTTTCCGACTTCCACACTATCCAACCAACAAAATAATTCTTTTGGAAGTTGCAAGCCAAGCACATCCGACGAGCAGTTTACTCAGAGACAAGAAGCAGTCTAGATTCACCTTCCCTATGATGGTGGGTAACCTCGAAGTACATTTAAAGAATGCAACTCATGCTGATGAGTCACTTGTTGAGTTAGCCTCTTATGGCCTACAGGAACATTTCCCAAGGAAATGTTTTGATCATTACAATTTGGCAAAGAGAGCCTACGGCAAGCGCTACAAAGCAAAGGAATCAATTGAAGACTATTGGAAGAATTGTTCTAATGACTATGAGGTCCAACGGCGTGAATATTCAAGGTTAAGTGTGCAGCAAATGCGACTTTATGAATACCGTCAGGTCCCGGATCAAGTAACAGATTCTAGAAATTGCTTACAGGTTCGGGAGTTTGAGGCAGTAAGGCACCTCTTGCCGGGCATCGATTGGTCACAGGATCCAATTACTGATTTTGAGGCAATTATGGCAGCCCTGGGAAGGTACACTAATCATTAGCTACACCAACAGATTGAGCGGTTAACTCATGAAGGAGTCCAATTCACCTACCATATGATGGGTAGTCTTGATTCTCAGTCCTCGGAAGATGAGGGAACCTCAAGTGCACCAAAGGAGGAGGTTGAGAGGCCCAAAAAAAGGAACAAAGCCAAAGCTAGCAGAGGGACTCGGACGTCTAAAAGGACAAGAAGGGAGAAGATCCCTATTAGAAGACCAGAGGTCACTTCATCATCAAAGGACCCCAGTTTCGATGACGATGTAGTTGAACTTGATTATATACCTGCCCCGCCTTCCCAGAGCGATGTTGATGCATTTGAAGCTAATAATCCTCTGGCACAAGACGAGCTAAATACAGAGGTGAAGATCATTGATTCTGGCGAACCTGAAAATCAGATTGAGGAAGGAGAAATTTCGTCCAATCAGGGGCTGATGTACATGAACTCACCAAGGGAGTCGAAACGAGTTGCAACTGCATAGTACCAACAAATATGACACCACCGTTGAAGGAGAACGAAGGGTGGATGAGACCCACGAGACTGACAGAACTAAGGAGAATCATCAAATGGGGATACCCGACAGTTGTTCAGTGAGGTAGGGGAGAACTCAGTTGTAAGCAAAGGACTGGACACTTCCTCAGCTCCTCTTGTAACAGATCAGTTATAGATATGCAATGAACCAACTGAAACCTTTAAAGAGCAGAGTGGGAATTTGACCATAGCATCCAGGCAGACCATACCTCAAGACTGGTTACTTGCTCATGCACAGCGGAAGGCAGCCACCAAGCCACCTATCGACTTGGAGGATATTTTCTCTCGCATAGGGGAAACAAAGTCCAAAGGGAAGAAAAAGCCTAAGACCTACTCTCGAATAACCAAGGATGAGCAGAGGAACCACACCATCCATATTGCTACCCCGCCCATCGATAAGCCAGCAGATCAAATTGTGTTGGCCGATTATAGCATTACAAGCGTCCTGATAGGACGAGCCACCAAAGAACAAGAAAGGGAGGAGTTCAAGGACTCCGTACAAAACATGCTCAGGCAACTCGACAAGATAACTGCTGAGATAAACGTGTACCAAGTTCGTGTTGAGCAAGCCGAGGGGTACGTTGATCACTTGCTGAAACCGTTGCATCATGCCCCCGAATCCCATGTTCCCCCATTAGCCTTGGCGAAAAGGACTACAACAGAGTTCGAAGGAGTACGGGATACCGCCAAGGCTATCAAAGAATGGATTCGAGACATTAAAGAAAGGGGAGAGCTAATCATTGAAGATGTAAAGGAAATGGCCCACCACCGAGAGACCATTTTGGTCAAGTTGTTCGAAGTAAAGCGGGAATGCCTCAGGGTTCATGAGGTCGTTACTACAACTCTCCCCCTCATGAGAGCTCTTCTCTGGACCCAAGCGCAAATTCCTACATTGTTCGTCATCCTAGATCCCTATAACATCAGCATTTTAAAACAATGGTATTGGACCATCACCATGAAGAGCAAAACAAAAGATACCATTAACAAAGAGGAAGAGACATGCAAGGAAATTTTGAGGGACATGAGGGACCTTGGTGGAATGATCCTCCGATCAATGGTTCTGGGCTGGAAAAATAGTTTGTCCGATGACTAGGTGCAGCCAGACTGGGAGGATAGATTGAGGATGGATAAGGTCGCCTACTCCACGGAGGACCTGGAGTTTGCCAGTGGGTTATATTCGGACATTTTATGTTTTGAAGCTCATCGATCCGACTAGAAAGATGGTTTAAAGCATGTAGATCATCATTTAGAGGGCATGTAATATAAAATACGTCATCCTCCTATGCCTCAGTTCATGGTGCTATTTCAGCTGTGCACCAGGTTTCAAGAGTATGTTCATGCAGAACGTGCGGCAAGTCGAGACCTCTAGAAAGAATATTTGAATGCCGAGGATGAATTTCTAGAAAAAGGGTCTGCTGCAGAAAAAGAAAAAGTGCCTTCATAAAGTGTATAATTCTTTTAAAAATCTAAAAAGGCACTTTTGGCCATAAAGTTCATGGTTAACTGCCAAGTCTGCTGTAAATTTTGAGCTCCGTGCATGTGCACTTTTTGAGCTACTTTTAGGTAGTTATTATTCCTCCTAGGGTGGTTGTTGATATTTACCTCCTATTTATGGGCATGGGTACTATGTTGTACAGATGAATCTGAACCATTTGTTTTGTTTAAATCTTGGCCATTCATCTAAATTTTGAAACTCTATTTAAAGGGGTTGGTTTTCCCTTACTTTTTGTAAGAAGTCTAAGATTGTTGTTGAAGCTCTAGCGAAATTTATGCAAACTTAATGGAAATTAAAGTTGTTTTATTTCTTTGTGAGTGCATGGTCTCCTTCTTCCCCATTTAATAATTTTGATATGTATTTTGTTTTCAGATAGTATTTTTAGGACAATATTTGATAGAAGCCTTGGTGTTCATACCATTAAGGACTGGCTAATTGTCATTCCCCCTGCATGGTTAGTCTGAACCCATTTATATGCTCAGTTCGGTTGTCAAACATCAAGTGAATGAATGTCAAAATTCTGCATTTATGTTTAGTAGCATGAAAATTTAGTTCACTTTGAAGATTGCACTAGATTTTTTTACAGCGTTGTGCTTTAATAGCTAATAATGTTAAATTTGGTTTTTTGGAGGTTTCTATCTGTTTTCTTGAACATGTTATCTTAGATAAATTAATCAGATTTTCTCTATCTCTTTTCCCCTTCCTTTTTCTTTTTTTTACCAAGAAGAAACCATACAGTCAAGCTGAGATAATATCAATCCAAGTGAAATCAATTGATATAGGACTGTTAAACTTTAGGGAACTCACTCGAAGTCGTTCGTCTAACCTTAAGTCCCCTTTGTGTTTCCAGCAAAACACATCAAACCACTAAGTTATCCTGCAGTCAAGACCTGACAACCAAAACATTGAGGTAATCCCCATTGATCAATTGAAAACAGCACTTGGGATTTCCTTATTTCAAGAGAGGATAGGATTCTTAGTATTCTATTATGCGTTGGCTAGATGGAACCGTAGTAATGCAATTTCAGACACGTCAACAAGACTCCACGCTGAATCTTTCAAAGATAATCCTTCCAGGGCAAATAACGCAAAACCACAGTGGGAAGTCATAGATTTCATTCTCCTGGATTACTTTTCCATCAATCAATGTTTGCTTTAGAATCTTCATCAAAGCTCTGAGTCACGAAATGGTGAGGTCTTGATAGATGTGAACATCCTCCCATAGACCTTCTGCTACTTCTAGTTTGTTCAAAAGGGCAACCAATTTGGAATGAAGACTAGCCAAGTCTTCAACGAATTTTCTAGCTACAGTAAAGACATCCTCCACCCATTCCTTAGCGTCATGGGCAAAATTCCTAATTGTGTCGACTTCATCAATATCCTCTTGAGGAAGAGGAGGAATGAATGAAGGATCAACTTCCATGAGTGGTTGTTTAAATCCCTTGACATAGCCGCACAAAGCCCTATTTTCAGTTTTCAACCTTCTACATTTTTCCTTCAGTTTCTGTATTTTCTCTCTTATTACCAAGGAAGACCCTTCAAATTCTTCCACAACCTGTGTTGTGGAGGCACGCCCTAAGTCAATTTCTCTAATCACATAGTCACTTGGCGCAATTTTATTCCTATCTTTATCTGCCACGGGTTTGGCCAAATGTGAAGTCTTGGATCCAGACTCATTCCTCGTGACTTTGGAAAATTTTTGAGCAGCCTTCTTCTCCACTGGCTGATCCATCCTCTTCAGGAGTTCCTCTAGTTCTCGTGCCGGATCAATTTCTTTCTCTGGTTCCTTCCTCAACCTGTCCCTTAGCCAATCTAGAGCAACTTTTGGTGGATTTTGAATCTCCATGTGTGCAGGCTCCTATGATGTTTCCTCCATTTCTCCAAGGATTGTTTCTATGAAACTATCTTGGTGGGGTTCTTCCTAATGGGGAAGAATTTTATGTCTTTGATCTCCTAGCTGATTGGGCCTATGTGAAGCACTGGCACTGAGAACATCTTGCATTGCAGCAATGTTAGGAAGATTGCCTTGCGGTGGATTAACCGGATTCTCCTATGTAAACATTTCCACCTCCTGCATGCTGGAAGAGCTAGCTAGTGATTGCATCCCTTCTACTCTTGCTCTTTTTTGCACAGGTTCTTCCTGATGGATTTCTTACTGAGTGCTTAGCTGAGTATCTTTCCTCTTTATCGTTCTTGGCCTCTTTGGAACATCCTTTCGTTTTCCAAGCTCAGCTTCTTTCTGTTGAACTTCTCCCTCTTCATCCTGGGCTTGTGAAGACTCTCTTGTAGCTTCACTAATTCCCCATCAATTGGTAAGTCAGGCGGACATTTCCTTCTCTCAACCTCCTCATATGCTGATCTACCCAATGTTTGATGAATTTCAGAACCAATCTAGCCAAAATGTCCGAATCATCTATTTCTGATTCTGACCAATCTGAGAGCTGGATGGGTTGATCCTTCACCTTTTCAAATTCAAGTTGCACTAAGTCTGAATCCTCCTTCACTTGATCTGGCACCTGCATTACTTCACCTATCCTAATTGTGTCAAGGGGAAGTCAGGAAAACATTTTCTTCCAGACCTCAAGATCATCCTTGGCACCTGCCCAATAGTCTTCAAGGTGAAATGTGTACAAACTTCAATCCTGCAACCCGATGTGGATCATAGTGAGATCTGGATGTGTAGAATGCCAAGCGGTAGAATGCCAATTCCTCTGTTACTTTCTCAGCTGCTATCAAGTTCAAGCATACCTCTACATAGTCACCGAGGACAACTGGAAATTCAACAAACAACTTTTTCTTCTTCTGAATTTGGTCATAAGTTGTCAACTGCCTCATAAGTTCTAGCAGTATCAGTTTGTTGGATGGATACCTTGGCAGTTTATACAGCTAGATTTTGAATCCTTGTGTCCTGATGTAGGTGAACTTTGGGAATTGTAGGAACGTGGCTCCAAATTTCTGAACCAATGCCCTTGCCTCTGGTGACACCCTTGTGTGGAGCTCATTCTGCATAAATCTGGTCCGGTACATGGTGAAAGCATCATTCGCCAGCTTGAAAAAATTAGTATTGTAGAGATGCAGCTGAGGATAATTCTCATGAACTTTCAACTGTGCCGGTCTACAGCGCATAACTCCTTTTCCAGGCAAGCCATCGAAACCACCCATCCTTGCAAGCATATAAATTACATAGGAGCTCATGTAGAAGGATTGGGACTTCTTTTCTTTGAAATCCTTCAGTTGTTCATGAACATAATGGTTGATTAGCCGAGCCCAATCTACTAACCCATTGGCATTCATGACTTCGCCAATGTAGAAAAACATCCATGGCTTGAAATTTATGGCATGTGAGCATCCCATTATCTTGCTCAACATCATTATCAGGTCCACATACTCCTGCTTGAATTCAAAAAAGGTAAGCGTCTTAGGCATTTTGGAGATGTGTGGTCTAGGTTTCTGCAACCAATGCTTGTTGATATTCTCCACACATCTGTCTGGACCTACATCATATATTGCCTTAGCTCCATTCATTGTCTCGTAATTCATCGAATGATGTGAAGGGATCCCAAAGCCTTCACCAATAGTCTTCGGAGTCAAGTTTGCCAATAGCTTACCATCTGTTGCCAAAATAGCCCTTCTTTCCGAATTGTAGTGTTTTGCACATTCCAAAATCGTGTGGACATTGGATAGCAGGGGGAAAACAAGTTGCCGCAACAATTCCACTTCTGACACAACTGGCAGGAGTAAGAGATGGACTGTGCCCTATTGTCCCAAACATCCTGATTTTGAAGGCGGCCATGTTGAACGTTCCTAAATTTCTATCATTGATTTCCTTCCACTTGGACACCATCTTGGATTCCAAAAGGAATCCTTTCATTTCAACCTTTATCTGTACCTGTCTGGTGATGGTTGCTGCCTTGCTTGATTCGGCCACCTTGGGAATAAATCAGCACTTCCTGCAAACAAAACTTCTTGAAAAGGATGAAAAATTCCCTAAGTCTAACTTGCTTCACTTTTTGTCCAACTCTTCTTTCTTGAAATTTGCACGTGAGAAATGAATTATACTTGCATGCTTATATAGAATTTTTCCAAAGTGCTGCTAAGTATGGAGGAATCAAATTTGGCAGTTGTATTAATTATGCATCATACTTTCCTCTCCAAGGTGCCATGCAAATGGGTCTTATCTTCATAGTTGAGTTCCAAAATGGAACTTTCTTTTATTGCATAGAGTTGCGTGTCATTATTTGGAATATTCCCTCTCCCACTCACCATCTTTCCATCCTTCAAATTTTGGAGGGATTTTTGGAAGTTTGACTTGATTTTCCTTCTTATCCATCCACTTGGTGCCAAAAACCCTAGGAGAGAGAAAATCTTAAGAGAGAATTTTTTGACTTGGGAAGATTATTTTGAAGCTCTTTTAGCTTTTCCGGCTTTGGAGGGGATTTTCAACGCTTTTCCACCATCTCCTATTTTTTAGGTACTTTCCTAAAATTTAGGACCCACGTCCAAGAGAGAGAGAATTATCTCACGAGTCCAAATCTGCAAAGATTTTCACATTCTGATGAGATTTGGTGTCTGAAAATAGATTTTTCAAAAAATTTACCGTGGGAAATTTTTGCTTTTTTATTCCATTCCTTACCCTCATTTTACACTTTGCCTTGGAAAAAATCTTGAACCTTGGGCGTGGAATTCACTTAGTGGTGGAATTTCATCATTTCCATGCCTTAGTCATTTTGGAACCCTCCACAACATTTGGGCACTGAATCACTATGAAGGAGGAATTTTGTAACTTTTGAATTTTCCTTGACCCTTGCATTTTGGCACCTTAACTCTTCCTTGGGCAGAATTACCACTAGGTCATGGAATTTGGCAATTTTGGAGTTCTCCATGACTCATCCATTTTAGCACTCCCTTCCAGGCATAGGCATATTTTCACTTAAGGAAATTTTGAATTTTGTGATTTTCCACAAGCACCTTGATTTGGCGCCCTCCTCACTCCTTGGGTGCCATTTTCTACTTGGCAAGGAATTTCCTTGTTTTCCATTTCTCCACGCTCAGCTCTATTTGGCGCCCTATTCGTGGGCGCTAATTTCACCTTGGCATGGATTTTTACATTTTTCAAATTTTCCAAGAGCACTTGAATTTGGCGCCCAGCAGCGCACCTAGGCGCTAAAACCACAAGATGAAGGATTTTTTTTAATTTTTAACATTTTTCCAAGGCAACCTCCATTTGGCACCCTTCCTGGGAACTAGGCGCCATTTTCACTTAGTGATGGATTTTTATAAAAAATTCATTTTCCACGAGACATTTTAGCGCCCATCCTTAGACTAGGGCGCTAGATCCACTTGATGAAGGAATTTTGCCAACCTTGGATTTTCCATGATGCCTCCAATTTAGTGCCCTACTTGGTAGTTGGGTGTGGATTTCACTGGATGAAGGAATTTCACCATCTTTACTTTCCAGACTTAGTCAAATTGGAGATTTCCAGATTCAGGATGCCATTTTAGGAATATAAGTGGATTTCCATCCTTAGAAGATTTTCAAGCTTTCCATTCCTGGACTGATTCCAACACACAACCAAACTTTTTATCACTCTGCTTGCACTTTGACTTTTCCAGATTTAGAAATGATCGTGCATATCTGGTCTTCAGTGTCAACCTGCAAGGACCTATCACAAATAGACTTTCCAAAACTAGAAATTATTTCAATATGTCAGTGTTAGAACAAAACAAAATGCAGGGACATTTTTAAAAAATAGAAACTTACTAAAAATAGAAATTACTAAAAAATAGTAAGTTTGATTTTCAGTGAAATGAAGACATTCCAAGAGGCAGTGAAATCCCTAAAAATTAGGAACTTTCTAAAAATAGAAAGTTTCTCAGAATTCGTTCAAATTTCACGTGCCAGATCCTTAGAGGGTCCTAACTCCATTGCAACTTTCAATTTTTGAAAACCCTAAAAGGAAACCCCTAAAATCTAGGAATGAAGGAAAAAACCCTAAAACTGTCAAAACAAGCCCTAGACTTAACCAAAATTGCTCAAACGAAAAGCAGGCTTGACCAAACTAACCCCACTCGCTTGCAAACTCAAAAAGACCGATGAGATTGCCACAAAAAGACCCCAAAAACGAAAAATCAAAAGACCGATAGGGCCTAAAATGTGGGGGGTCCCCATTTTGGATGGGGTGATGTGTGATTAGGTCACAACAGAATCCTCTTTGTCCTTCCAAATGATGACTCATGAATCTCATCATCTTCAAGCAACATGTGCATCTCCAAATCTGCCTCCTTCATGGCTTCTTCTTCAATGCATCCAAAGTCTTCATCAAGCTCCTTAACCTCATTATCTGTGCATTGATGGTTGGGCTCCCAAAAACCTTTGCAAGTGAAGCATAGACCTTGTCTTCTCATTTCATTACTACTCATTATGGGAGTTCCTGTAACTTGATCATTGAGCTTGGAAGTAGAACCACTTTCATAATCTGATTTGGTAGCTCTACCATACTTGCTCACACTGTGCCCATGACTGAATGTTTTCCCTTTAGATGAAATTGCCTCCTTATACACCCTCCTAATGTACTTTACCAGCCCAATCTTGTTAGGCCTCAAGATAACAACAAAGTTCAAAAAATTATTAAGGGAGTACTGTGCTTTTAAAGCATCCGGCATATTCTGATAGTCCTCAAGGAGTCAAGGAGCTTCCTATTCACATTTTTCCCTCATCTTGATGGCATCCTGTTTGATCTCTTCCCTGTATTTCTCTACAATACTATAGTAACCCATAACTTGAACTTATGAGTGTTGGTTACTCAAAATCAACTATGCGAGCTCCATGAATTTTTAAATCAAAAACCAATAGGGTGGCAAGAAACCAATCTGATACCACTATAATATCCCTTTGCCAATTCTGACCTCGAAAGTGCTGATGAAAGGCTCAAGGAATATTGTCAAACACTTTGCATACAACCTCTATTCTTGCTAGTTTATGTAACAGTTTGTTAATGCTTGCTTGAAATGTTGTCCAATGCGATTCAAATGCTTTCCAAATGATTACTAAGATGTCTAGGCAAAGAACTAAAATGTAAGTGCAATTCTTTTGTCTTTGTGAATGCATATAGATGACCCACACAATGTAAATATGCACCTACAGCAACTAGACATTAATTCAAACAGTTGGCATGCAGACTGTTATGCCATCTATGAAGATTACAACCATAGGCATTACATCAAACATTTATCATGCAACCTCTCCTTCCTTTCATTGATGTTCTATCTCATTCAATTTATTCATGGCTTACAAACCAAATGTATTCCCAAAGGGATGAGTAAGTAATTTTTATGAAAACCTGATTATAGACAGCCACAGTTGAGACTAATTACAAGTTCAATCTGTTGCATATAAGCCACTTCTGGGACTGATTACAAGTTCGAACTGCTTGGTTCAAAGAATGGTATGGATGGAGATTAGAGAGTTGTATGGCCTGCAAATAATGTGCCCAACACCCAAAGTAATCTACTCGTTATCATCAACAATCTACTTGATGCCCTTGATTGATCCTTCTCTAATTCGCACAAATGTGACCCCTGAGTGAAGCCACTCAGGCTGCTACCCTCAATGGATATTTCACCACAGAATAGATGCAACACTGAAAAGTTGACGTTGTCCAGTGGCTGCAAGTGCTGGAAACCCTTGGTTTCTTCCCACTGCTCAAGAAAGAGGAATAACAAATACTCAATCATAATGAATTCGATCTTCTTTTGGCACTTTATATATTTTTCATGAAAGGGTCGATTTCCCTCTAAAAAGCACCTTTTTAATTATTTAATAACATCACCAAATTTGCTCTTTATTAATAATTAATATTCTCCTTGGTCTTGGCACCTAAATAATTAAATAACATGGCCCCCTTTTAATGATGAATTGACCCCTCAACTTAAAGTGCAAATAAAATTTTTATAATGTCTTTAATGATTAATTATTAATAAAGTATTACTTTATTAATAATTAAAATAACATAACTCCATAAATACTCATTATTTCTCGATTCCGTTTGAACCAAGGAGTCAACCACTTCATCCACTGCGCATCCAACTATCTTACTAAAAATAGTTAGGGTCATGTTATGATGTTTTCACACATCACCCCATTACAAATGGGGACCCCCTACTTTTTACAGCCTTTCGGTCTTTTGGTTTTTTGTTCTTGGGTCTTTTCGCGGCAATCTCATGATCAGTCTCTCTACATTGCAAGTGTTCAGGGGTAAAATCGAATAAGTCTTCTTTTTGTTTGGGTGAATTTGATGAAGTCTAGGGCATGTTTTGCCGATTTTAGAGTTTCTGCCTTTAGTCCCTAGATTTTAGGGGTTTTTGTTAGGGTTTTGGAAAAACTGAACATATAATTGGAATCAGGACCTTTCAAGGAACCTCCTAGTAAAATTTGAGCCAAAACGGAGCAACTTTCTATTTTTAGAAAGGTCCTATTTTTTAGGGATTTCACCAAGTCCTGGAATGCCATCATTTTGCCAAAAATCAAACTTCCTATTTTTACTAAGTTTCTATTTTTAGTAAGTCCTTTCCTGACCTGTTTTGTCCAACCCCCAACATTTTGAAACACTTACTATTTGGGAAAATCTATTTTGGCAGGTTCATCCCTGAAGACGCTGAAGACTAAACGTTCCTGAAGATCATTTCTAAATTCGGAAGAGTCGGAAGGCAAACAAGTTGGATCAAAAAAATGGTTAAGTACGAAACTCCTATTCCAGAAGTGGAAAGCATGCAAAATCATCTAAGTCTGGAAATTCACATCAATCCACCAATGTCATCCTGATCCGGAAATGGCCTGAAATTTGACTAAGTTTGAAAATTTGAAAGATCTTCTAAAATAGAGAATTTGCATTATAATTCCTAGGGATCTAAAACCACTCTCAAACATCCTGCCAATATATATGAAATATAACTTAAAGTATAAGAAAGGAAAAAGACATATTGAAATGCCACTTATACTTAAATGTTGTATTTCATATATATATTCTGATAAAGGAAGATTCCTCCATGGTCAAAATTCCTTCCTCCTAGCAAAAATCCGCCCAAGACATTTGCATGGCGCCAAAGTAAGGTCAACGTGGAAAATGGAAAATATTGTGAATTCCATAACAAGGTCAAAAATCAGCCCAAGAAGATCATAGGGCGCTAGAATGAGGTGACCTTGAAATTCTTTGAAATGCATTGAATCCTTGGCAAGCACAAAATTCCACCCTAGTCCTCAGGAGGGCACCAAATAGAGGGAGTCAAGGAAGAATGGAAAAGGTTCAAAATTCCTCCTTCAATGAAGAATTGCACCTATGAGTAATGGAGGGCACCAAATAGAGGGAGTCGGGGAAGGTGAAGAGATTTGATGAATTCCTCCTCTGAGTCAAAATTCCATCCATGCTAGAAGCAGGATTCCAAGAATCAAATGGCCAAGGATGAAATGATGAATTCCTTCACAAAGTGAATTCCACGCCTAAGTTGGAAAATTAAAAAATTTGTGTTAAGGCATGAAAATCCAAGAGTCAAGGAGGAACGAAAAGCAAAATCTCCTCGGGATTTTTTTTTTGAAAAATCTATTTTTAGACACCAAATCTTATTAGAATCCGAAAATTTTTGCAGATTTGGAATCGTGAGAGATTTCTCTCTACTGGACTTGGGTCCGAAATTTTAGGGAAATCCCTAAAAAATAGGGGGTGCGAAAAAATTGGTCAAAAGCTCCCTACGGACATGATGAATTCAAAGAGCACAAAAAATTCCTTCCTCAAGGAACAAATTTCCAAAATTTCTTCTCCAGTTCCAAAATGTGCCCAAGGTTGGAAGCAAGACGTAAAAAAATCAAGCTTCGGGAAGAAAAGTTCAAAATTCAAAAAATTCCTTCCTCAGGGAAGAATTGCGCCCAAGAAGAAGAATTACAGGAAAGATGAAAATTTGGCTATGTGTTGGAAATTCTTTACTTCAGGACAAAATTCTAGGAAAGATGAAAATTTGGCTAAGTAATGGAAATTCCTTCCTTCACGATAGAATTCCAGGAAAGTGGAAAAATTGACTAAGTGATGGAAATTCCTTCCTTCACGACGGAATTCTTGGAAATGTGAAAATTTGGCTAAGTGTTGAAAATTCCTTCCTTCAGGACAGTATTCCAGGAAAGGTGAAAAATTGACTAAGTGTTGGAAATTCCGACTAAGTGTTGGAAATTCCTTCCTTCATGACAGAATTCTTGGAAAAGGTGAAAAATTGGCTTAAGTGTTGGAAATTCCTTCCTTCAGGACAGAATTCCAAGCAAGGAAGAAATCACACCCAAGGAGGAATTGAAGATTAAATTTCTAAGGCAAGGAAGGCATCAAGGATAAACTGAACAAGAAATTTCCCTAGGGAAAAATTTTGAAAAATCCATTCTCGGGCATCAAGTCACATCCAAATTTCAAAAAAAAATCAGATTTGGATTTGTACGAGAATTCTCTCCCTCCTAGATTTGAAACCCTAATTTGTGGAAAATTCCTAAAAAATAGGAGATGGTGAAAATTGATGGAAAACCTTCTCCAAGCAAGGAAAGTTGAAGAGACTTCAAGAAAATTCTTCCTGAATCAAATTTTCTCTCTCCAACAATTCTACATGTGCAGAAGCGGATATACGATGACGGGGTCCACTTGCATGGCGAGGATCTATTGAATGCATGGCAATATGGTGGTGCATTCATTGCCGGAATATTTGACCAAATAGCGACCCGGTCATTGCATGTTGAATTTATGGCAGATTCTTTTTGCATGCAGCCGCTGCATGTGGCATTGATGGAGGATTTATGACATAATGGGGTGATTTTTGTATGGATGAATATTCAACGCATGTTGGGCGAATTTGAAAGAGGTGGTGCATTTAATGCGTAATGGATGCTATTTTGGGTACTTTTGAATTAATTGTACATGGGCTTAGTAGGTATTAATTACTGATTCCCACCTTGTTGCATCTTGAGTGGGGAATCTTCTAGGGTGAAACCCTAATTAGGGTTTTGCATGTAATCATGGCCTAAGTCCTATATAAAGGGATGACCCCCTCATTTGTAAGAGGAGGGAGCTTTGTATGAAATTGTTGCAATAAGTTTTTGAGATAATAACAATGAAACATTGTTCTCTGATGGTGTCCACTAAAGTTATTTTTCAAAACTTGCATGGTTTCACCTTCCTCACTTAGAGTAGAATTTTATTTTCTCAGTTGTTAAATAAAGTGTTTTGATTTCAATGGAGAATGTAATGGTGTTTGATGAATTCCCATGGTTCATACTTTTTGCATCTTGCTGACTGTAAGTTGCAGTGTAAAGTTAGCCTGAACCCCCAAATTTATACTAAGTTTGATTGTGAATAGTCGTTTGGATTGCGCCATGTTGGGTATTCAAATGCACTTTCTCAATGTGAAAATCCTTCAACATCCTCAAAAGATTGCACCAGTTCTTGCGGAGTTGTAGTTGATCTTGGCGAAGCAGAGCTTTGTTTATTTGGAGTTCGTCCACTAGAGCACTATCTATTGATATCACTGCCCTTAGGAGTAGATTTAGATCCTTCTAAACCCTTTCCCCTTTATTTCCAGATCATTCCAGTTCAGTCCGTTTGAAGCAAAAGCATCATAGAATTGCTATATTTGATGATGAAGTTCCACGCCACAGCAAAGAAGTGAAACAATGATCCAAACGTAAGGCCCCTTGGATTACCAACAATCACATCAACCAATTGAGTCACGTCCGTCGCATAAAGGAACCTTGGAGTCGATTGTTTGAACTTCTTGCAATCTTACAATGCAAACACACTTTGATCAAGAGAGAGTGAAGTGACCGTTAGGCAACTTTATTCTGTGTTCGACGTAGTCATAAAAAACACGTCAACAAGTTCCTCTCAAACAATCACTGACTTACTATAAATAGTAAGTGTGTCAAACTAAACCAAACGAAGAGCAATCCTGAACACTTTTGACCTCCAAAATGGGAATAAGTCAAACTGAACCAAACAAAGAGCAATCCTAAACACTTCTGACCTCCGAAATAGGAATAAGCCTCGTGCACTACCAATTGGGACCCTCTAACCGTCGGTCTTAGCCTGCGAGGGCCCGTAATAGGCTAATCCAAACATAAACCATATCATCCCAAAAAGGGGACATTACATGAACCCCCCCCCCAAAAAAAAAGACATTACAAAAATTGTAAATTGCAACAAAATAATGTCCAATTTTAGGTTAGTCTTTATATTAAATTATATATTTATTAGTAAATTAAAATGGTACTTGCCTTTAAATATTGCAACAAGTGCCACATAGTAACTAGTACTTGCCTCTTTTAGTATTGTAATTTAATTATTAAATAGTTCTTACCATAACTATTACCTAATCTTATTTATACCCTTAATCTAATTAAAATGTTTTGTAATTATAATAATTAATAATAGTTAGGATCAAAATTATAATTTAATTATTATACAAAAGGGTTATGATTCACTATTTTGATAATAATGTTGCTAAATAATTATTTAGTCTAAACTTTAAATATTAACATAATTATAAGCCGGAAAAAAATTATTACTTTTTTTATTTATAAAACACAATGCTACGTTGCGAAGATAGCATATATTAATTATCAAAGAAAATTGCATTTGGAGATTACAATGTTTTCGACCAAAATAAGGACAATTGATAAACCAAATTAGCCCATAAGCGCCTCATAACAACTTCCTTAGACCAGGCCACTGATCAAATCAGACCAAGGGACCAAGACCCATCCAAAAACTACCATGGATTAGAATTATTATATAAAATTAAGATTAAATTAGTTATTTTGATTATAGTATCTTTACATAATAATTATTTACCTAAATTTAAAATAATTATAAATTAGAAAAAATATTAATTAAGACTAGAATTATAATATATTTGATTAACTCTAAGCTAAATTTTCACCCTAACCTTAATTCTATCCCAAATACTTGTAATTGTTTTATAATTGTTTTAACTTTTAATATAATAATTAGTAACTTAGAATAATTTTTTTGTTGCAACCCTAAAATTACATAATTATAAAACTAACATAATCTATATAATTCTACTGCTAATTCTAACTTGGAATAATTTGTATTCTAGCTTAATTTGAAAAATCAAATTTAGATGGCAATAGTAATAGCATACACAAGTATTTGTTATCTAGTCCATAACAATTTATAGGGATAATTAATATACCTATTTAAATATAAATTAGTATGTGTATATTATTATTAGTTTAGTACATAAGATTATTTTTTAAATATACCATAATGTATATTATATTATATATTTATTAATATATTAAAATAACATCTAATATATAATTTAATATAATTATCAAAAATATTAATGTATATTATTTCATAATATTTGGTATAAAAATACACATCAACTTTTAAAAAATTACTTTTTTAATCCACATAATAATTTATTATGTTAAAGCTAATAAATTTGAGTAAAGTATTAATGTTCACGCTTGTACTAAAATAGTTTAATTTTTTTTTTTTATTTTAATTGTATAAAATCAGATTCCTAAAAAATAGACGACTATCTATTCTAAGGATGTGTTTTAATTTAAGTTTTATTTTATTATTTTAATAGTGTGAATCTAAAATCTCTTTAAAATAGCTATTTCATTTAATTGCCAATATCTTGAAAAATAAAAAAAATTATGACATTTATTTTTAAATATAAAGGTTAAAAAACCTAAAATACATATCTTTCCTAAACATTGCAAATGATTTTAGCCAATCATATAAAGTTAAAAATTTCACATGATATATTTTATTCATCTACAAATTTTGTTCTCCTAAAATAAATCAGAAAACTCTAATTAACCCTTTTCCATGTCGGTTCTTCAATTATGAATTTTTTGTAGGAATCACTATTTTGTGAAGCCTTGTCTCTTCAAAAACCTCATTCAAACTGTCCACCTTTAATTCATTTTGTGTTTATTGCCTAGCAACCACTACCTATCAGGCCCCTGCACCTTCAGCTGAACTGTACCTTGGGTGTGAGGCGAAAAAACTCAGCAGCCACTCTCCGAAGTTTTGTTTATCATTTTTTATATTGTTTAAATGCAATAGGTTTTGCTCATTATTATTCTGTGATTAGATCAGTATTTACTTCTGTTTAAAATTTGCAAAAAAAAAAAGAGGTTATGATAGGCAGTATTTTCTATTTAAATTTTGCAAATTGGAAAAAAAGAAATAAAAGTTACTCTTTGAGATTTTTTTAGAAATAATTGAATATTAAAGAGAATTTCATGCAGAAGTATACATTCCAATTGAGCATGTAATTTTTTCCTTCCAATAGGGGAATTCCCACTAACCTTTGGTTGAAGCATTATTTCCAACAACCTTTTAAGAACATCAAGCATAGAATTAATGTAGATATATTCAAATGTACCTTAATTTACTAAAAATGATATGAAATTGCACCATTCTGAGTATTTTGTGTAATTGTGATGATTTTTGATAAAGCACATGATAGTTACTTGATATCCTGCTACTGATTTACTTGTTAATTTTAACAAACCTCCAAATTAGGATTTCTAACCTTTCTCTTTATCACTCCCTCTTTTTCTATTTTCTTTAGAAAAAATCTAAAATTTAGAAACAGAGCATCACAATATCGAAGATCAAATAGTGTAAAGTTTTCTAGTATGAATACAATGAGATTGGAGATCATAGACCACTTCGTTGAATTGAGTTGTTATTTCTCAAATCCAACCCTATTTTATGGTCTGCAAACACTTTAATTCTCTTTGTAAAAACAATACCTACAACAAATTGCTCGATAACCCACACATTGAGAACCAAAAATTGATGCCTTGGAATGATTAAATTGTGTTCCAGAATTTAATTTTCTTTCAAGAGAGATAAGTTCGTTAGTGAATTTTATATAAGTTGATCAAATCAACAAGATTCTATTGATGAAAATTATATTTCTTGTTTTGTTTTTTAATTTAGACAGGTGCAAATACATGAAGCTTGAAATGACAAATTAGTATAGCTCATTCATCTATATAAGTAGAGCATAGAAGTTCCATTTAAGCAGCTAAAGAATCCATATGCTTTAGATGGGTATTCATTCAACTACCACACTTTTTTACAATAACGAAGTTGTATGGCCCTTGTGAAAAATCATGTTTATCAAGGGCTAAACAAATCATATTACAAGCTTAGTTCAATTGTGAGAAACTTCTAAATGGAGATATTTTTGTAAACTATTATCATGCTAAATATCAAGTTGTAGATATTTTTCGTAAAAATCTGTACAATACTAAATTTTCTCTATTCAGAATAATGATTGGCCCAAGGCAGCTACCATTGAGGGTAAGTGTGCATGACAATGTAAACTTCTATTGTCATCTCATTTTTTTACATAGGTCCTATGAGAATTATGTAATGTTCCCTACTAGGAGGCTGTGAATTCCTGTAACGTAATAATAGTTCTGATCTGATCTGATCTGAGCTGAGCTGATCTGATCTGATCTGAGCTGATCGATACCATTATGTCACTGGATGCTTTTGATTCCTTTCATTTATATCTCTCAATGTGAGGGAGTGATCACACCTCTTCATTATGGATGCCCTTTGGCAAGAGACACACCCTTTCACCATTAGCACCCTTTGAAAGAGTGCAACTCTTCATTACTTCTACCCTTTGAAAGGGACACAACCTTCCACAATCAGATCTGCACTTCTTATTTAAATCAGATCTGCACTTCTAATTCCCAAATCATCCCCATTTCAAATGAAGTTCTCTTCTCCCTTTTATATCTCATGTTTGAGGGAGTCACAACTTTTCATCTTATGCCTTTTGACCATTCATTAAACTTAACTAAATACGAGTTATGATTATGTTTAATTTTATTTTTTTATATTTATAATTTTATTATTATTGTTTATTATTAAATTCTAATTTGAAAAGGGGACATTACAGTCCACCCTTCCCAAAATTGTGCGTCCTCAAGCAATGTTCATGGAGTCTTAATTGTAATTCAGCTTCTGCTGCGCTACTCTGATATTACCCAAGACATTGAGAATTTGCAAGGTTTGCAATTCTAAGACAAGTTTTCTCTCATCACTCTGAGAGAAGGAACCAAGTCATCTTGTAAAGACTGATTTGGATTGACCCAATGTTTGCACAATAGTATGACTCACGTCTATGACTTCAAATGTAATAAATCCCTATCTTATGATTCATTCTAGTTACTCTCATATTCTAAATTAACTAAAAATATAGAACCAAACACAAAGTATACATGTGAAAACACAAAGAATACATATGAATGCATCAAGATACGTAGAATACACAAGTAAGAAGATGATGATGGACATATTGTCATTGATGTCAAAGATGCAAGAAGACTATCATCAATGTCAAAGGTGATGGTTAAGGAATTGGACAGCTGTGATTTATATGAAGACATCTCCGTAATCAGATTAGCGATCAGTTTTGAAGATGAATTCCATATACAAGATGTGGGTATACAGTGATCAATGCAGCAATCTGTTTACAAAGACAATGAACCACTAAGTAACACACTGATATATATATATATATATATATATTGTCTCAGTAAATGGCTACAGAGCACATTGTACATACACAGCAAGACAAGACTACAGCAACAAATGACCAGACCATAGAAGAAATATAGAGATTAACTTAATTTATGTGTGCAGATCTCTACGAAACAATTACATGTTACTTTATGCCCCAAAAGTTTTACAAATAAATTATTTGCGGGGCCCATCTCCTCATGCTAGAAGCCCATTGAAAGATAATATTTATGGGGCCCACCTCTTAATGTTAGAGCCCCACCACTAAAGACATAATAATCCTACATAAAGGGATAATAAGGAAGTGATTTAAAGACAGCATTATTAATGAACCAAGACCGATTCCACACTAATATGCAAAGGTCGCATCTCTTTAATATGCAAGTTGAGGTGTCAGCATCTATGGATGCTAACCATAGTATCGAATAATGTGAGAGTCTACATGTTGCTGTTGATAAAGATAATACGTGTCTTAAGTGAACAATTTGTTGTTCTCATTTTTGTTTCCAAAAATGAAGGACCACTACGGTGAAATTTTTATTAAAAAATGAAAAAATTTACTCTATGACACACTTCCCGAGGCAGAATTTCAACTAATCCTTCAACTGGCTTGATCCTCAATTCATTCTCGAACTGCGTTTCGAATTTCGTCCAATTCTGGGTTCGTTTGCTATGCCTTTCCTTCAATTTCGGGTTTTAAAACCCAGATTGCAGGTGGAGAATTTTCTTCAAACTGCAAGTTTTAATGATATTCATTGTTTTGGTCTTTGTAGGGGAATTTTTGACCAATTACATGTGCACTTTTATTTTAAATGTCACTTGTAAATTATTTTAAGTTTCCCCTTTGATGTTTTTATCTTTTTATTGTTTTTTGGTCATTTTTAGTTAAAATAGGGATTTTTTGGCTCAACTGCAAGTAAACTTGCAGTTTGGTCAAAAAACCCCTACTTTAATGGTTTTTACCTGTAATAGGGATTTTAAATCCCCATTACATATGTGCAAGTGTTTTCAACTTGTTGTAGGGATTTTATTTCCCTTTTACAAGTATTTTTAAACTTGCAGTTTGCTCTAAAAAACCCGATTTTGGCTTGGTAAGTAAAAAAGTGAATTTTTAAACTTGCCATTTGTCTTAAAAATCCTGATTTTGGCTTGGTAAGTGAAAAAGTGAATTTTTAAACTTGCCATTTGTCTTAAAAAACCCGATTTTGGCATGTAAGTGGAAAAAGTGAAAATAAAACTTGTTATTTTCTCTCTAAAACCCGATTTGCTTCATTTTGGGCAATTCGAACTTGTCATGTGTCTCCCAAAACCCGATTTGCATGAAAAATCGATTTGTTGAAGATTTCAAAGCAATTTTTTGTGGAGATTTTTTTAGGGAGGAAAGGCATTTTTGCTTCTACCCTATTTTCATGCAATCAAGAACATCTTTCACGCCAAATGGAGGTTATATTAACTGGCTTTTTGCCCTAGATCAGCAAACGAGTGGTTCTTCTAATCCACTTTTTGGGCGTTTTTAATCCACTCTCCTAAATCGTTTTGCCTTTTTCTACCTAGAAGTGGAGGGTGAGAGGATTTTCACACCATTTAATGATGCCGTTGGAGTTTATAATGGTGGCCACGTGATTCCCTTTGGCAACGGTTTTCAACCTTTGGCAACGTTTCCAAACATTTGGCATCATTGCTTCTTCTTCCTCCTTAGGCGTTTTGCTCTAATAAACTTGGATGCACACTCTCATTGGCATTTTGGTACTCCAAGTTTGAGATTGCTGCTATATTTATCAGTTTGAGGCATTTTTACAAAAAACGTGATAAGGGTTTGACATCCCGGATTGCTCCTTTTCACCGGTTTTGCTTCTTCATTCCAAGAATTGTTGCATTATTGGAGAAGCATTTTGCATTTTTAAGAAAGGTATGTTCTCTTTCCTTTCTTCCCTTCATTTTATTATTTTCTTGTTTTCTTTATTTTTCGTTATTTGTTGCATTTTTGGCATGTGATGTTCTTCCCCTATAAATTGGTTTTTGTGAAAGAAATCTTCCCCTTAATATGCAATTGTTGAATTGCATTGTTCTTCCCAAAATTCCCTCTTAACTTGTATTCGGGATTTTTAATCTCAATTACAAGTTTGCTGGAAATTCTTGTTCTTCCCCTACGGTTAAGGAATTTAATCATTTTTGGTTAAAATTCCAAGTTAAAAAGTGTGAAATACCCCTCCCTTGCAAATTCGGGTTTTAAAAACCGGATTACATGTTGAAGAGTTCTTCCCATTTTCATGAAAATGACTTTCCCGGATATTCCCATTTCTATCCATTCATATTCTCCATATCCGTACTTTCCATTTCCATCATTTCCCGCAAGTCAAAATCTCATTTTTCGTCCATTTCTCCATTTTCGAATTTACAAGTGTACTTGTATTCGGGTTTTAAAACCCCGATTGCATGTATGTCCTTTCCAACTTCTATACTCACGAAAATTCTCCCAAGATCCGAAATTGGTCAAAGTCAAGATTTTCCCATTTCTACATATCTCCCCTCTTCCTCTCACAAAACCGTGCAATTCAGAAATCAAAGTTTTACCCATTTGAAGAAGGAAGAATGATATTTGCAGCTGACTATGATGTTGCCTTAACTCTTTTAAGTCTTCATCACAGCATTCCAGGTTCACAATCAATGTCAGATTTGCCGGCATCTCCAACTCCAAAGAAAATGAAATACAAATATGACAAATACCAGAATGAGGTTGCACCTTCCCAGGATTCTTCTCCTTTGGATCGCATCAGGGACACGGAAATAGGGCAGGTTGAAATGGCAAAATTCATCAACAGGGTAGAAGATCCACAGGATAACAACTTGCAGCAGCTGTTGGATAGCCATATCCATCATGCATCTTCCTTCCCAGTGGCTGCCCTAGAACTTGAGTTCGTTCTTGCATGCGCCCATCATTTTGACAAAGAGTCAAGAGTCATTAAATACAATCGAGGTGGTCTTCAAAATACCTCCTGCACCTGTTTATATGGAAATCACCAAAGAAAGTGCAGCAGAGTATTATGTGAAAAGGGAAAAAGATTGCAAGCAACACATCAATAGGTGGATCCAAGAGCCACGTCCTTCCTTCTCAAGATGGGCAAAGTTGTACCGTTGTGATTTCAAGTGGGAGATAGGAGACACCATCACTCTTCTCAGCAGGATGTTAGGCCTTGAGCACTCCAATGTCTTTGAGCCATGGATGTATCAATTCATTATGTTCATACGACAGTCGCATCACATTTCACGAGGTGAAATCATCAGTGATGCTTTGTGCGAACAACTTGCAGCAGTTCCTACCACTATGACCTTCTTCATGAATTCTTATTTGGTATATTTAGCAGCGTCACTTAGACACTTTCCAGGTCTTTCTACCAAGGGTGATCGCTCGCTTATACCAGTTTGGGAATATTATGACCAGTTGCCATTGAAACCTAGCAGACTACATTTCAGAAGAGTCCAAGATACATTCTTCGGATATTTTATGTGTCAGTTTGACATGGATCTCAGAAACAAAAGAGTATCAGATGAGGCATGGGTCAAGGTGTCTGAGTATGGGTGTTTGCTCCTGCAATTTCCCACCTTCACCTATATGAGGATTGGATGCTATGATGGTCAGACATACATGCTTCCAAGATACCCAACCGATAAGATAAGTCTTATGGAGTTAGGAAGACAGATCATGGCTGTTCATACTTTTCAGTCTGCTAGACACAAGGTTGGAATGGGGATCTCTAGCACAAACCCATTGAAAATTGGTTAATACTCCCTTGTCACATCTATGAAGGCTAAGGCCATGGAGGCTGAATTGCAGGAAATCAAGCTTAAGAGGTTCAAACCTAGAGCTAATTTTGATTATAGAGGTATGAAGGAGAAGATCAAGAAATCCTTTGTGCATGTTCATCGTATTGAAGACATCTAGGTAGATCTCCGCACGGAAGCCGAAGTTCTGAAGATGGATTACTACAGGCTCACTATTGAGCAAATTGTTGACTTGAACTTGGCGGATATCCCATAAGGGATGATCGATGACAGGCATATACTTGATCTTGAATACACTTCACGAAGGGTTGAGGAAGCTCCACTTCCTTTGATCCAATGGTCACACAAGGAGTGCGTCTCCATCCTTGACAGATTTCAACCTATCTTGGCCAACACTAACGTATGGTTGAAAAGTAATGCTGTTAGACTTATCAAAATCAAGGTTGGTAAAGAAGATGATTCTACAGGGCCTCTTGGACGGAAGTCTGAGATTCAGATTGATAACAAGGAGGGTGCTTCATCTTCGGGCACAAGGATCAAGTTACGAGTTAGTCGTGCAGTAGTGCTTCCTCCTGAGGAGACGACTACTCATGGGAAGGAGAAATCACGGTTCCATGTTCGGGTGATCGATCTGGATAATCCAGAAGAGGGGCAGCAATCTGACGATGTGCCTAAGTCTCCAGTTTCAGACTCGCCTCACGAGGTCATTCCTCCAGTTCCCTTTGAGACGCCTCTTTCTCCTCCTGATTTGCTCGTAGATGAGTCTCCTCAGAATGCAGTTCCCATTTCAACATACGAGCCTTCTCCTGATCGGCAACAAGAAAGTGTGTTGAAAGTTCCTGAAGATAATCCCACTTGCATTCAGTTATCAGAAATTGATACTTCCACTTCTGGTTTTGAAGAATTCAAGAGGCAATCTTCATGTCCATTGGTAACTGAGCAAACCATGGTTGTTGTTCAAACAGATATTGCTTCCAGGGTGACTACGGTAATTCAAACAGAAACTGCTTCTCCTTTGCCTACGGCTGCTACTGGAAGTGAGTTGATGACTTTGCCTCCATGGCTTAGTTCTTTCACCCCGAAAAGGAAGAAGCAAGAGATCTCACCTGATGCCTTTGACTACCAGCAACTCAAACAGTCCAGATCCAAAGTTGCTAAAAAGGCAAAGACTATCTCTAGGGTAACTGTTGATAGCAACAAGATGAAAGTAGCTGAAATTGAGGAACCTATTGCAGATAAACCACTTGATGAAATGTCAGCTGCTGATTATAAGGTTACAAGGGTAGAATTGGGCAAGCAAACACATGAGGTCATTAAACATGATGCTCAGTTTTTTGTTGCTTCACTAGTGCAAAGGTGTGACGATCTTCTTGCGAAGAAAGACAAGCTAGAAGAAGAAAACCGACAGCTTATGGCAGCCATTCATAAAATCACAAAACCTGCTGCCGAAGGGAGTAACTCCATAGGTTCTTCTGGTTCCCAAGAATCCATTCGTGGAGTGGAAAGGGCTGCTCAGAAAGTACAAGCACTGGATTCCTCGGTTGATCAGCTTCATGATCAATGTGTACAAGTGGTAAAAGACATTTTTCAAATAATTTCTAAGTTGGAAACCATTGAGGAGAAACTGGATCAAACTTCTAACACTTTCAAAAAGAATCTGGAAAGTGTTGAGAAAAGTCTGGCAATCTGGCGTACCATGCCCCAACAACAGCTGAGTATTTTGCAGGAGCACGCCATCATCTCTTCCAGGGTCATGTACTTGGAATTTGAAGAACTCATGGAAAACAAGACCCTTGTTCTTAAATCCCTCATTGAGGAGATCAGTGATGCAAGGAGATTTCGGGATGGAGTCTATCGAGGTATTGTCTCACATTGTGAAAGGGCCTCTTGCAATATAGTAAGTCAGGATGGAGAGCTGATTCCAAAAGAAGAGGTTCTTGTTGATTTATAGATGAGGATTCATAATGAATGGAGGAGTGAACAATTCTCGGCAGCTTCAATTCAAACATTGATGAAACACCAAGCCTTTTTGCATGAGATCCAGTCTATCCTAGATAAAGACAATTCCGCGCTCCTCCGCTGTCACGACACTATTGTGAAGACTATGGTTGTTGCTAAGAACACCCATGAACCGAAGCCCGAGGAACTACAAGCGAGCATCCGAAAATTTCAAGGATTCGTGTCTTCACAAAATGCAACTTAAGTGTTTTTCAACACTTAGTTGAATTTTCCCTCTTTTGTAATCTTTAGTTGTAATTTTGTTTTGACAAGTTACATGTAAAAGTAATTTTTGTAAAATGCAAGTTACACATTACTTGCACTTTTGTAATCACATGTAAGGCAACTACAAGTTGTGTCCGATTAGGACTGTAGTTGGAATAAGTCTTAGTTAGTTCGAGTAACTCTCAGTTACTTAATGAAGTCTCAATTATTTATTGAATGAGTCTTGGTGGTTGAGAGAATCTCTCAAGTTAGTTAAGATCCTCCCACCTTTTTCTCAAGGCTCCTCTTCTATAAATACTTGAGAGGTCCATTGCAAATATATCTTTTGGAAAGCAAGCAAAAACTCTGCCAAATTTACAACAAGAAGTCTTTGAGCTTACGTATGCGGATTGAATGTTTTTGAAGAATAATAAAGAAGGATTACTCAAGTTTTGAGTCTTTAAGCTACATGTTTAAGTTTGAATCTTTTATTTCTTCTATGCAAAGTGTTTCTAAAGGAGCTTAGTCCAATCTGATTTGAAGTCTTTGAGCTGCAAGTAGAGAAGATTAATTAAAATAGGAAACTCTCTTTAAGGAGCAGCAAGTCTTTGAGCTTGCGTCTATTCTTGAGGAAAAATTACTGTTTGATAAGATATAGCAGCAAATCTTTGAGCTTGCATTAGTTCTTGTCTTTGTGTTAAAAGAATAGATTATTTCAGTCTTTGAGCTGTTATCTTTTATTCGTTGTAAAATTTAGTATAGCAAAGGGTAGATAGGACTTCCAATAGTCAAGTCTTTGAGCTTGATATTGCTGTCCCGTCCCGAAGGAAGTGACGGAAGTCTTTGCGCTTTCAGGAAACTTCATTTCCTTTCTCTTATTTCACTTGAAAGTGGTTACTGTTGTTATTCAATCGCTATCATTTTCTGTGAAGAGAAAAGGATAGTCTTTCTTGAAAAAAGAAGAAAGATTGCTGTCCCATCCCATTTTATTTTCCAAATTGTAGTTAGATAGGGGGAGCCTTCCCTTAATTAGGAGAGTTTTTACTCCTGTGCTGTGGTTGAAACCACATTTTTGTATATTTCCCCAAGTGTACAAAATTTTCAACCAACACAATTCTTGGAAGACTTAAGAAAAAAAAAACCGATACTTGGTATAAATTGAAGGTGCTGCGGAAGCTCTTAACTTTGAAGATATATCAAGGCAATGATAATAGGCAGCGCTGAAGACTACTGCACAGGGAGTGATTGAAATTATGCAACGATCTTAATAAGATTTGATCAATTCACAGTGACCAAGTTAAATATTTATGTGTGGCTAATTTTGGAATGACAAAATGTGATTAATATTAAGGTGGCACTCAGAGTATAAGCATTTGTTAATATTTCATCATGCAGCGATTGAATGAGGAGCAACGTTTTAATAATTTTTTTAATAGCTGACTTTTTGTGTTGGGCATGTTCACCGACTTATTCATGAATTACAGTAAATAAAGACGGCAACTATAATGATTCTATGAAGCGATTATGAATAGTAGTGACTATATTAATAAAGCAGCGACCAAGTTTGTTATGCTGTGATCTGAGCATTATCAGAAGAAAGGTTATAAATCTGTGAAGATATTACAAACAGCGACAAAAATTCATTGCAGTAAAGCTTCGGTGGATTAATTTGGATGATAACGATGACTTGTTATTTCATGATAGGAGTTTCGGATTATTAGAAGAAACTCACTATAATAAAGATACGATCTGTTTATATCAGCAATCATGTGAAAGACGGCAGTAATAATAAATCTTCTTTATATGTATTGAACTTGTAAAAAGTGGTGATCCGTGTAGAGGTATGAAGTATATTTTTGAAAGATTAGATTTGCCATCAGTCAAGTAATCAAAAGATATATGCAGCGATTAAAGACGATTAGTTAAAGTTTACTTTGACTATTTAATAGACAAGTTAAAGGCAGCGATCCATGATAAAAGGTTGAAATTAAAACATGGAGAGATTGTGGATTAAGAAGGATGTGCGATTTGTTTAAAATCAAATAAATTCATTAGTAAAGAGGTGTGATTTAATTAATTTGTGTGAATAAAGACATGCCTATTTAAAAGGACGTCTCTATTCATAAGGATATCACCTTTTGTAGAAGGAAAGAAGATATAATATACGAAGTATTTTTGTAGTGTGATTGAGTGAGTGTATATAAAAAATGAAGATCTTTGTGTAAAAGTGGTGTATGTGTAGTTGAATTAAAGGTGAGTTCTCTGTGAAAAAGTATTCCACGTGAACTATGAAAATGTATCGATGCTGGTAGAATAAGTATAAGGAATAAACAAGTGTAAGCTGTGAAGACAATTATGTTTATCAATACATAAAAGGTGTTGGGTGTATGCAGAGATTATAATAAAACACGTGGAGAATAATAATTCTGAATACTGTGTGGTGTGTTATTCTGAAAATATAATCAGACACAAGTATTGTTGGGTGTAAAGAGAAAAAGAAAATTGTGTAAGCATTGAAGACTACCATCATATACACCAAAGAGATTGATGAGAATTGCAGATTCATGAAGGATTTATAGAAGTCTGTAATGAAGTTTACAGCAGATTTGTAAATACTTTCATGGTCAGAAATTGTGCAAAAGATATAGTGTGTATGTTGTGTATGGGACAACATTGAAATAGCAGATTTAAGGAAGAATTTGCAGCAATTATAAGAAAGATTTTAATGCACATTTTGAAGAATAATTATGGCACATTTATGAAAAGATCATAACTTGTGGAAGATAATATAACAGTTTTATGAAGAAGAATATATGCTTGTGAGAAAAGATTAAACTGTCCATCATCAGTTGAGATAGCAACATTGTCAAGATGGGAATTCAGATTTATATGAAGTGGGTTGGTGCTCACTAATTCAGATTTGGGAATTGGTGCTTCCAATGGGTTGGTGCTCACGAATTCAGATTACGGAGTTGGTGCTTCCAGTGGGTTGGTGCTCACGAATTCAGATTAGGGAATTGGTGCTTCCAGTGGGTTGGTGCTCACAAATAGAGTTAGGGGTTGGTGCCTCTAGTAGGTTGGTGCCTCTAGTAGGTTGGTGCCTATGAACATTGTAAAAGAAGATTTATATAAAGCATTTATTGCCGTGGTTTTCTCCCGTAAGGGTTTCCACATATATATCTTGTGTTCATATTAGTTAGATCACATATGAATGTTGGTATGCAATGAATATGTTAATGAGATAAGCTATATAATTGTGATTGAAGTTGAAAGAGTTTAAATTGGTAAAATTTGTTGTTATACTGATTCACCCCCCCCTCTCAGTATAACCGTGTGCTCTTCAATTGGTATCAGAGTGGGTTCCTTCTATAAAGCCTAACCACTTGAAGGTAGATCGTGTGAGCACATATGGGAAAAAGAAAAGCAAGGAAGGGAAAAGGTAATGCTAAAAGGAGTATAAATAAAAAGGCAGCAAGTATAAGGAATGAACTAATAGATGATGAATTCCTTGAAAGAGAAAACCATTCTATATGCAGTGATGATTGTATTGATATCATAGAGTCAAATGCATGTGATAACATAGAAGCTAGCAGATGTGATGAGGTGGCACTTGGAATACACATGCCATTAGTAGATGATGAAGTGACAAATGAAGATGACCTTGGGAGTGAAATAAAAGAAAAAGAGGCATGTAGTGAAGAAGAGGATGTAGATCTCATGGAAGAACTTTATTATGCTTACAAGGAAAATGAAAAGCTTAAGAAGAAGATTGCAAAACAAAAGGCAGAAATTCAAGAATTGTGCAAAGCTCAAGAAGAATCAAAAGAAATAATTGAAAATCTGAAAGTACAACTAGAAGAGGCCAAACAAACTGAGGAAGTATTGAAAGATCATTCCAAAGAAAAAGAATTAGATTGTGATAGATTAAAGCTTGAAGTTGAATTCTTAAGGAAGGAGTTAGCAAACTCTTTGAAACAATTAGATCATTCAAAAGAGCCTAGCAGCTCTAAGGATGTGGACTCTACACAAAGAGAAGATGGAAAACCAAGAATTTACATGAAGACTCTTATGAAGGATAAAAAGGAGGAGATTAAGAAAGAAAGTACATTCCTACCAAAGACTAATTCATCTCCAAAAGAGAACATGGACAGTTGGAGAAAGCCTTTTCATCAAACAGAGCTATATATCCATAGACATTATTATTCTTTTAATGGATATTGTTTCGCATGTTACAAATTTGGGCACAAAGCAATAAATTGTAGAAGTCATAGAAGGAATGTTCCTAGTTTAACTCAAAGGAATTATAATTCATTTTATCCTTTGATGAATTATGATATTATTTGTTACAAGTGCAGCAACTTTGGTCATACATCACATTTTTGCAGAACCATCCTTGATGAGCCTCCAAGACAAAATAGGATGGAGAAGAATGCCAAGACCAAACAAAAAGAGAGGTGTCCTAAAAGGGTTTGGAGAAAGAAGATAACACAAAGAGAAGGAGAAACCAATGCAAGTGCAACTTGCACTTCATATACTTCATAGTTCATGAAAGGGAGCATGAGTTTAGGGGGAGCTAAGTATAAGATTATCCTTTTACCCCTTGGTGAGAAGAACAAGAAAATTGATACAAGTTGACAGAAACAAGAAAATTTAAAGAGAGAAATCTTCCTATTCTTTCAAGGAAGAATAGTGAATTGGTATCCACATTAAAGAAAATGATTATGGAAAGTTGAATGATTATGCTTATGTTCAACTTCATATTAAAGGAATTATGATTGATACAATGATACCTTAGAAGACATGGATATGTGATAAGCAGTTCTTCATCATAAATATCAAGGAGGACAGTTAGAAAGGAAATGATTGCATTGATGTCAAAGCACCTTAAATGGAACCTTCAAATCAGCAACAAGGGAAGTAATGAATTGGTACATGCAGATTCAAGATCCTAAATGATGGAAATATTGCATCCATGCAATAAATTGAAGACTTTTCAAAGAGTAAGCAGCCATCATCATGAGAAGAAAGGTAACTTGTTAGCTATGGCAATCAGAAATCTTAAAGATAGAAGACTCTCTCAAAGAAATGAAAAGATAATCTTCAGACATGGACAGAGAAAGAAGACGATGCAAACTCTTTTTAACTTTCATAGAGAAAGTATGTCACTCATACAAATCAGTGCAAGGAAGAAAAATATTAGAGCAAGGGGGAGCATGAAAGCATCCTTGACGGGGAGCATTAGAGAATCTTCAATACAAGGAATAAGTGCATTCTTGTGCATTTGATGTGAGTTTGCAATCAGATATTTCTCATGATACATTCAGGCATAGTCGAAGTTTGATGAACATCCCTTTGCCATTGATGTCAAAGGGGGAGAAAAATAGAATGGGGGAGAGTTAAAAGATTTATATTGCCATCAATGACAAAGAAGGAGATTGATGGAAATATTGTCATTGATGTCAAAGATGCAAGAAGACTATCATTAATGTCAAAGGTGATGGTTAAAGAATTGGATAGCTGTGATTTATATGAAGACATCTCCGTAATCAGATTAGTTATCAGTTTTGAAGATGAATTCCATTTAAAAGATGTGGGTATACAGTGATCAATGCAGCAATCTGTTTACAAAGACAATGAACCACTAAGTAACAAACTGATATATATATATATATATATAGTCTCAGTAAATGGCTACAGAGCACATTGTACATACACAGCAAGACATGACTACAGCAACAAATGACCAGACCATAGAAGAAATATAGAGATTAACTTAATTTATGTGTGCAGATCTCTACGAAACAATTACATGTTACTTTATGCCTCAAAAGTTTTACAAATAAATTATTTGTGGGGCCCATCTCCTAATGCTAGAAGCCCACTAAAAGATAATATTTATGGGGCCCACCTCTTAATGTTAGAGCCCCACTAAAGACATAATAATCCTACATAAAGGGATAATAAGGAAGTGATTTAAAGACAGCATTATTAATGAACCAAGACCGATTCCACACTAATATGCAAAGGTGGCATCTCTTTAATATGCAAGTTGAGGTGTCAGCATCTATGGAAGCTAACCATAGTATCGAATAATGTGAGAGTCTACATGTTGCTGTTGATAAAGATAATATGTGTCTTAAGTGAACAATTCTTGGAAGACTTAAGAAAAAAAAAATCGATACTTGGTATAAATTGAAGGTGTTGCAGAAGCTCTTAACTTTGAAGATGTATCAAGGCAATGATAATAGGCAGCGCTGAAGACTACTGCACAGGTAGTGATTGAAATTATGCAACGATCTTAATAAGATTTGATCAATTCACAGTGACCAAGTTAAATATTTATGTGTGGCTAATTTTGGAATGACAAAATGTGATTAATATTAAGGTGGCACTCAGAGTATAAGCATTTGTTAATATTTCATCATGCAGCGATTGAATGAGGAGCAACGTTTTAATAATTTTTTTAATAGCCGACATTTTGTGTTGGCATGTTCACCGACTTATTCATGAATTACAGTAAATAAAGACGGCAACTATAATGATTCTATGAAGCGATTATGAATAGTAGTGACTATATTAATAAAGCAGCGACCAAGTTTGTTATGCTGTGATCTGAGCATTATCAGAAGAAAGGTTATAAATCTGTGAAGATATTACAAACAGCAACAAAAATTCATTGGAGTAAAGCTTCGGTGGATTAATTTGGATGATAACAATGACTTGTTATTGGATGATAGGAGTTTCGGATTATTAGAAGAAACTCACTATAATAAAGATACGATCTGTTTATATCAGCAATCATGTGAAAGACGACAGTAATAATAAATCTTCTTTATATGTATTGAACTTGTAAAAAGTGGTGATCGGTGTAGAGGTATGAAGTATATTTTTGAAAGATTACATTTGCCATCGGTCAAGTAATCAAAAGATATATGCAGCGATTAAAGACGATTAGTTAAAGTTTACTTTGACTATTTAATAGACAAGTTAAAGGCAACGATCCATGATAAAAGGTTGAAATTAAAACATGGAGAGATTGTGGATTAAGAAGGATGTGCGATTTGTTTAAAAGCAAATTAATTCATTAGTAAAGAGGTGCGATTTAATTAATTTGTGTGAATAAAGACATGCCTATTTAAAAGGACGTTTCTATTCAAAAGGATATCACCTTTTGTAGAAGGAAAGGAGCTATAATATATGAAGTATTTTTGTAGTGTGATTGAGTGAGTGTGTATATAAAAAAAGGAAGATCTCTGTGTAAAAGTGGTGTATGTGTAGTTGAATTAAAGGTGAGTTCTCTATGAAAAAGTATTCTGCGTGAACTATGAAAATGTATCGATGCTGGTAGAAGAAGCATAAGGAATATACAAGTGTAAGCTGTGAAGACAATTATGTTTATCAATACATAAAAGGTGCTGGGTGTATGTAGAGATTATAATAAAACACGTGGAGAATAATAATTCTGAATACTGTGTGGTGTGTTATTCTGAAAATATAATCAGACACAAGTATTGTTGGGTGTAAAGAGAAAAAGAAAATTGTGTAAGCATTGAAGACTACCATCATATCCACCAAAGAGATTGATGAGAATTGCAGGTTCATGAAGGATTTATAGAAGTCTGTAATGAAGTTTACAGCAGATTTGTAAATACTTTCATGGTCAGAATTTGTGCAAAAGATATAGTGTGTATGTTGTGTATGGGACAACATTGAAATAGCAGATTTAAGGAAGAATTTGCAGCAATTATAAGAAAGATTTTAATGCACATTTTGAAGAAGAATTATGGCACATTTATGAAAAGATCATAACAGATTTGTGGAAGATAATATAACAGTTTTATGAAGAAGGATATATGCTTGTGAGAAAAGATTAAACTGTCCATCATCAGTTGAGATAGCAACATTGTCAAGATGGGAATTCAGATTTATATGAAGTGGGTTGGTGCTCACTAATTCAGATTTGGGAGTTGGTGCTTCCAGTGGGTTGGTGCTCACGAATTCAGAGTAGGGAGTTGGTGCTTCCAGTGGGTTGGTGCTCACGAATTCAGATTAGGGAGTTGGTGCTTCCACATGGTTGGTGCTCACAAATAGAGTTAGGGGTTGGTGCCTCTAGTAGGTTGGTTCCTATGAACATTGTAAAAGAAGATTTATATAAAGCATTTATTGCCGTGGTTTTCTCCCGTAAGGGTTTCCATGTATATATCTTGTTTTTATATTAGTTAGATCACATATGAATGTTGGTATGCAATGAATATGTTAATGAGATAAGCTATATAATTGTGATTGAAGTTGAAAGAGTTTAAATTGGTAAAATTTGTTGTTATACTGATTCACCCCCCCTCTCAGTATAACCGTGTGCTCTTCAGATGAATGTATCTAGACACAAAGCATACACATGAATATGTGCAGACATAGTTCACTTGGCCCACAAGAGGTGGGAACGTCCATCTAGGACTCGATCCATCTCTTGGAGCAACTAATCCACAAGAGGCAAAAGCATCCAACTAGGACCAGATTATCTCTTTGTCCAATCAATTCATCACTTTACCCACAAGAGGCAAGAACGTCAATCAAGACTAGATCCATCTCTTGGTGCCTTTGTATGATGTAAGACGAGCCCATTCCACCACAAGCCTTTTTCCATCGCCTTTGTATGATGTAACATATGCCCATTCCACTACAGGTCTTATCCGTTGCCTAAGTATGATGTAGCAAATGCCCATTCCACCACAGGTCTTATCCATTGCCTTTGTATAATGTAACATATGCCCATTACACCTTAGGTCTTAGCCATTGCCTTTGTATGATGTAACATATGCCCATTCCACCTTAGGTCTTATCCATTGCCCAAGTATGATGTAGTGCATGCCCATTCCACCGCAGGTCTTATCAATTGCCTTTGGATGATGTAACATATGCCCATTCCACCTTAGGGATTATCCATTGCCTAGGGATGATGCAACACATGCCCATTCCACCGCAGGTCTTATCCATTGCCTAGGTATGATGTAGAAAATGCCCATTCCACCTTAGGTCTTCATATAATATTTTCTCTTAATCTAGAGTAAATATTATATACTTGGTTGTCTTCTTCTCACACAATACACATAACGTTAGATCTCCTTTGGGGATTTACCTTAATTTAGTCTTGAGACAACAATTCCAACTTGGGATGAGAATGGCCATACATTTTATAAATATAATTTTTTTTTAAATGAAGACATTTCATTATAATATTCAACTTAAAATTCTAAGGATAATTTAGAAAATAGAACTTATCTTGGTTTAGTGCCACAATATTTAGATAATTATATAACTGTTGGGTCTGAACTCTTTTTTATTTGAATGCTCGGTTATTCCACTTCTTTGAAATGTTCCCCTTAATTTTTTTTAAATTTTCAACACAACAGTCAACACCCATTAGCGTTGGGAAAGATGAAACATTGAAAACATTACATGTTGGCAATTGAACAAGCCACTTCCACTTTATAGCTGGGTAAAAAATTACTGAAAATTTAACAAGTTTGGCGGTATAACCTGCCACTTCCACTTATTCAATGGGAGAATTACAAACTCAAAAGGAAGGCTCAACCACTTATGCAGTGGGAGCAATACATTATTAGCTAATAACCAAAATGTTGGAAAGATAAGATAGCCAAGCTAGGTGGTAAACAAGCCTCTTCCACTTATGTAGTGGGTAATAAGGAACTAATCAGAATGATGTTTGCTATTACTACTACTAATCAGCATTACAATATGAAACATGCATTACAAATCAAGTAATAATTGTTGTCCAACAGCTGCAAATGATATCCAATGACTTTCCCTAAATTTCAAGATGCCCACAACCAAGGAAACAACCCCAAAACTCCAAACGCTGAAGTCTGATATACATAACCAACAAACTGAAAATACAGACCAGCAACACAAGACACACTAAAACGCTCCTATCTCCTCCAAAACACAACGGATTGACTTGAAATTAAATGCTAATGAAGCCTAGAGAGGAGGCGAACAAGATAAGACCCAAACCCAGCTGCAAATCTGATCTAACAATTAATGCAGGCTTCCCAAGACAGCAGGCATGGTACGGCCTAGGAGGAAGGGGTGAATTTCAATATAAAATTCAAATCTGCAAATTAGAACCTGAAAATCAGCAGGAAGGGCTTCTTAGAACATAGGAAAATAATGGGAGATTACTCAGAAGCAATAAAAAATCTCTCTTAGACTTATGAATGAAAATCACTTTCAGTTCCACAGTAAACCAACAACCTGGAAACTCACAAACACCCCAAAAAAACATCAAAAAACATCAAAAGACACCTTTACAATGATCTCCATCTGTTCTTCAGAGTAAAGAACAACCTCACAATCTCAACTATTTGCTATCTCTCAAGCAAGAAGGTAAGAACAAGCTAGGAGGTATGCATTCCTCGAAGCAAATCAGTCTCCATTTCGGCAGCACTTCATTACAAAATATTCATGGATCCAAAACAAGAGCCCAACACTCTTATGTATAGCCTTTGTGTCTCCAAATTCATATTCGCATTCCCTCCAAATGGACGCCAAACCCAAATGCACATTCACTTCACATTATTTTGAAATTTACATTTCATTTCTCCTTTTCCCCAAATCAACCTTCACAAAGAGGCAAATATCTACTTTATAAAAAATAACAATAAAGTATAATGTGGCGTGCAAAGGTAATAAAGTGCATTATATTATAAAATCAACTTATTTCTCCTTAGGTGTCCATCATGCCTTAAATATTATTTCACTTTGTAAAACATTTTCCTCAACAATGAAGCACCCAACATAAGCTCTGAACTGCCAAAAATAACTCCAAGAATGCTACAAGACCATCTGCTCAAACTGACTTGCCAGTTTTTAGCCAGTTGAACTGGCCTGCTGAAACCCTACTAAAAATAGCACTTACTAAAAATAGCACACTGCTAAAAATAATAAGTGTGAAAATGCATTTTAACCACATTTTGGATAGTCGTCGCAACTTACTAAAAATAGTAAGTCCAAAAAAGTCTTCAAATTCATTTGCATGTCACACCATCACGAAGCTCTCTAAAAACCCAGAAGGAATCTAGATTCAGAACTATAAAACTCCAACATGCAAGCCACCAAAACTACCAAAACATCCTCCAAGAAAATAGAAAACCCTAATTACTTCTCCCGACTAGCCTACGCGCCTCCGAAATAGGCTAACAACCAACTAAATTGATCACTGCTGAGAAGGGGACATTATATTCTTCCATTGATTTCTCCTCAAATGATCTTAATTATTTCTTGAATGGTCTTTAAACTTAATCAATATAAATGAATACTAAGTGAATAATATGCCTTTAAACTTTCCCTTCACTCTAAGGGTCTAGACTGAAAGATAGATGTCTTTGATGTAGTCTTTGGTAAATATGCTGATGATAATATTCCAATCTACAACTTGCTCCAATTGCTCTTCCAAGTGTGATGATAAATTATGCAATGAACTCATTGCCATTTTTCCTATGTCTGATAGAATCAATGATATCTGTAAATCTGAAAGTTTTGTTGCTCCTAATTTATGTTTTACCCTCCAAGATGGCAAGATCATGCTCTGATACCACTGTAATGTTCCCTACTAGAAGGGTGTGAATTCCTGTAACTTAATAATAGTTCTGATCTGATCTATGGTCATGTCACTGGATGCTTTTGATTCCTTTCCTTTATATCTCTCAATGTGAGGGAGAGATCACACCTCTTCATTATGGATGCCCTTTGGCAAGAGACAAACCCTTTCACCATTAGCACCCTTTGAAAGAGTGCAACTCTTCATTACTTCTGCCCTTTGAAAGGGACACAAACTTTTACAGTCAAATCTGCACTTCTTATTTATAACAGATCTTCTGATTCCCAAATTATCCCCATTTTAAATGAAGTTCTCTTCTCTCTTTTATATCTCATGTTTGAGGGAGTCACAACTTTTCATCTTATGCCTTTTGACCATTCATTAAACTTAACTAAATATTAGTTATGGTTATGTTTAATTTTTTCTTTTATATTTATAATTTTATTATTATTGTTCATTATTAAATCCTAATTTGAAAAGGGGACATTAAAATTAAGTAATCCTTTTCTCTTTTAATCTTCTACTTGTAAAGAATTCTATTTATATAAGACCTATAGAAAATATGTAATAATCTTGGGGGAGGCTAACTTAAGGGGGCCTGGGCTCCAAAACAAAAATTATAAGACCCTATGAAAACATCATTATTAAGAAAACTAAGATTTTTAAATTATACAAGATGATTTTCACGGAGTTTAAAACATATGTTTTCTTGACATATATTTTTGCCCCTTTTATATGTCATGTGTCACTAAGGAGCCTTGTACTTTCTTTTGAAGAAACCAATAGGATTTGTTCCCTCTATTAACATTCAGGGGGAGTGTTAAGAGTGTAATGTGTTAGAGTGAAAAAGGTAATCACATAATTAGGTCATGTTCTTTTCTTGTCGCCAATCATATGATTAAGACACATCATGGTTAAATTATATCGTATCCTAGGGTTTCATTCTTATTCGTACAACTAGGGTTTCATTTTATATTATAAGTTTATAATCAGTAAGCTTTTTGCCTCTAATGAAATCTCAAGCTTCATAGCAAATTAATTGCTTTTCTCGTGTGATAAGGTGTTTTCACTATAGGTGATCCTTGGGGTTGGAGAGTTCAATCATCAACTAAAACATGATATTAGAGCTCTAGATCTGCAATTCCCTGTTCATCCAAATTATGAGAATAATTTCTTCAATCACCAATGGATCTGTTTCTTCCCAAGAGGAGAAATGTTATTTGCAAGCAATGGATTGTTTTATTTTGTTAGGCTCATATCATTGGCATATGAGGCTCATATCATTGGCATATGAGCTACTTCTTTATGGGAGAATTCATAGTCTCATTTTTTCTCTCCTATTGGGGGGATATATATTATACATTTATGAAAAAATCAATCCATAGGGGATCATGTTGAGTTCTTATTTTCTTCTTTCACTAATACATGTTACTTTACTTTTTTTCTTATGGATGGGATCTTTTTCCATAAGAGGGGGAAAAAATTGTTGATGCAAATGGATTTCAAAATCAAATAGAGATAAAATGGTGCATTGAAATCTACAAAGCCCAACTTTATAGGCAAAGGCTATGCACAAAAAGAAGGCATTGACTATTAAGAAACCATTGCGTGCCCCCATAAAGATCAAAGACTATTTGAGTGGTTTTCAGTTTTCACAATGGCAACCAAATTTGGTTGGCAAGTTCATCAAATGGATGCCATTTTTTTCTCATTGGAGATCTCAAAGAAATCCATATAATGCAACCTAAGATATACACTACACCTAGGAAACAACAAAATTTTCAAGATAGGAATCTAGTATTGTAGCAAAAGCCATGGATATGATGCCTCCTTTAAACCATACTCGTAAGGAAATAATTACGACAATCACATACATTACACAAGAGTGTCATGCTTATGACCAACACAACATACATTCATTACCACTTCATATTTAACAATGGTTTACTTGTAACTCTACCCTTACCATATATAAGCACATTGAGGTTTTCCCTAGAACCCCCTTGCCAAATAAAGGAAAACTAAATACCAAACCATGTGTAACCGAATCTTTTTCTACTCCATGTAGAAGACCATCCTTCACTTCTCATTGGATTTACTATCTCTTGTATAATCCCTCTACGCTACTTCTAAAATAAGTATCAGTTTTATCTTGCCTTTGTTTAAACTTATAAATTTACTTCACTTAGAGAGTAATTATAATTCCACCAGTGGTAGTATAATTTAATACCAACATTGAAGCTAGATAGTTTCCCTAACATCATGTAAAACTGAACAGTATTAATGTTTACATAGCTTCGAAGAAGTTCCTCAACAAGAACATACTTGGACTACACCCAGGATATAAATCCATGACTAATGGAGAATGGCTGTACCTTAATCAGTCATTGCAACGATAGATATTGTAATTGGAGCATTATCAAAAGATTGATGCATGTGAATTCATTGAGGTAAGACAGATAGAGAATGTTATGTCCACAAGTAATGAAATTTCTTATGATAAACAATAGATATATGCTAAAGGAAGTGAAATACCTCTAGTACACAACTAAAAGAGAAACAAATAGCAAAAAATTGGTTTTAAGATGAAGATTAAAGAAGCCTTTTCTTACTTTTTCTCCAATGGCCCGTCCTTCCCATTCAGCTGTCACATCCACTCATGAATCAGTTTATAATCTCTACACTATTTTCTATCACAAATTTTGCAAACATGGAGAGATTTTCTAACCTGGGAAGTTTATCTTAATGGAATATACATTAAATTGAGGAGCTTACCTATTCTATGTACATCTTGATCATCATAAAAACCAATTTCTTCAGACTTCTCCATTTGTGGCATCACATAGCGTGTTGTATAGTGATTGAGTCCAACAAAATCCACTGATCCACACAACAAAGCAACCTCACTAGCTGTAAATTGAGGAAGACGGTCCCCAAGTTTCTTGCGCATGGTTGCTGGATATTCACCAAAAAAGAGAGGATCCAGAAACCTATGTTGAAAATCCCAGTTAAATTTATGCAAAAGATATAAAGAAACAAAGGCGTATATTCTCCTCATCATTGTGTATAAAGATTTTGTGTAAGTTAACAACGTTACATTATATCTAAGTTTTTAGTATCTTAGAACTAAGCATCGTATCCATCTTTTGAAACCAAATATTTTTAAAGAGCATTAGAGTACCTGCCAAACCACTTTCTGCAGAGAAATATGATGATTGACTAAAAATGTAATGAGTACAAAGAGGGTCCACAGGTGCAAGTAATTACCTACAGCCTATATACAAAGCTTCCTATAGAAAAGAAAAAGCAATAATTTTCATTCAGCTAAAAAGTATACATAAGGATTGTACCAGCCCAACTGAAATTCAAGGCGCCTTTGTGCTGCTTCTTTATCCTCTTCTGTGTCTGTAAAAGGCTCAGCTCCCTCACCATCTACTGTGATACCTATAACACCACCTTGCTTACCCTAATAGATTTACAAAAATTTGCATTAATTTAAAATGAAAAAAAAACATAACAATCCTGCTTCATATTTAATAACCTGGATCACATGTGCTTTGTCTCATACCTTACCAAAATAAAATCAATGGCAAATAAAAAAGATACCAAATAGTTAACCTAAGTTACCTAACTTAATGGCACTCAATAGGTAACCGTCCATTTCAATTAGTATGGTGCTTGTATGCTGAAGTTCACTTAATAAATAAACATTAAACTTACTAGAATATGATATGCTACTATGCCCAATCTCAATTTTGAAAAAGAGAAACTTCTATACAAAAAGAAGGATGTTTACATCACCACAAGTCATTGTGTTGGCAAGACAAGAGGCTGTGCCAAAGAGAAACTCCAAAAAAAAAACTCTGATCAAATTACTGCTCCCAAGTCATACATTTCACATTATCCCAAAACCTTGTCTATACAAGATAGGGGTGGCAGTGGGACAGAGCAGTTTTACATACCATTTTTACTTCCAAATTATTGCTCAAGTGAAACTAAGACCTAAGAACAAAAAGAATCAAAGCAATTAATGACAAGATAGCATGTGCACCCTAAGAATGGTTTTTGATGCGGAAAGGGCTGCTTTAAAACCAATGTAACCTAAGGTTTGCCTTGAATGTAAGAGATCATAAATTTTGTTACCTCCACCTATAGAATCAATATGAGAAATCTGAATGACCTCCCCAACAGCTGGCTAGGGTGAATAATTCCACTAACGAAACCAGCAATCCCTTAAGGTTCTGTCCTAAGGTCTCAAGCTCCATGAGGCTCTCCAAAATCAAAAAGAGAAAAACAATCCCAGCATATCTCAAATGAGCCATTAAATGCCCTTTTATAATAATCCTAGAAGCTTCTCAAAAAACCTTTCAAATTCCTACTCTTTTAATATTTTAATTTAGTCTAGGAAATAATAAAGTGACTTTATTAAATTCTTTCTTAATTAACCATTAAAGTCACTTTATACAACTTATTAAATTAATTGAATAAATATTACAATTAGAATAAGCTTGGTCGAATAATATTAAATAATTAAATTAATGAATTCCCTTATTCCGACTATAACCTACGGAAATTAAATAGGCTAATAAGTCCTCCTAAAGTACTTTGCGGAAAGGGACATTACAGTCCTCCCTTCCTGAAATTACTTGCTCTCAAGAAATTGCAAATTAGAATGTTAAAGAGTTTGTTCTCCCTCCTAAGTGGCATCCTCCACTGGCAAGTCTCTCCATTTAATATGATACTCCCTTATCATCCTGCTCCTCAACTTTTGTCCCTAACATCCAGAATCTCATCAAGTACCAAAACCAATGTGCCCTCATCCAAGGGAGGTAGCTCTATTGAAGTAGTGATTTGTTCTCTAGTGCCTTCTTGAGGCATGATACATGAAATACATTTTAAAGCCCTCTATTCTCCAACAGCTCAAGCTCATATGCAACTTCCCCTACTCTCCTAAGTATCTTGTAGCAGCCATAAAAATGTGATTTTAATTTCTCTGTACCACTCTTCTTCAGAGAAGACTATTTATAAGGCAACAAGGGCAAGAGCACCGAGTCTCCTACCTCAAAGCTAGGCTCAAACTTGTGACTATGTGGATACAAATTTTGCTGGTTTTGAACACTCTGTAAGTTATCCTTAGGATGTTAAGGATGTCCTAGTTCTCCTAAATCCACTATTTAGCTTTGTGACCTTTGCTATCACCAAAAGCCAAATCTAAGAATGATGGAGAATCATAACCATATAAGGCTCTAAAAGGAGTTATTCCTATTGACATGTGATAATGATCTCTTAGATGCAACCACCCAATCCAAGATTTCTATTGAACTACAACATAATTACGTAGATAACCCTCAACTCACTTATTCATAATCTTTTTCTAACCATTCATCTAAGGGTGATGACTCGTGTCGGGGGTTAATTCAATGCCAGCTAACCTAAAGGCTCACACCAAAATGCGTTGATAAATCTGCTATCCTTGTCATTAGTTATGTTTCTCGACAATCCTTGGAGTTTGAACACCTCTTTAAAAATCAATTTGGCATCCAAGGGTGCCTTATAGTCCATTGAGATGGCAAAGAAATGAGTAAACTTAGTCAACCAATCAACAACCAATAAAATGCAATCTCTACCCTGTATCTTCGGAAGACCAATGATAAAATCCATAGATACACTACCTACTTCTACTTTAGGATAGGTAATGGCTTAAGGAGACTTGCTGGAAAAGTGTGTTCAGGCTTGTTCTACTGACAAATGATGCATTCTCTAACATGATGAAGACATCATCTTTGAGGCCCTTCCAACAGAACCTCTATTTGATCTACCAGTAAGTTTTGAAATAACTCAGATGTTTTGCCAGTGGAATATCATGTGTATCTCACAAGCTTTTCTCCTTAAGCTAAGACTCAAGAAAAAAATAGATTCAATCCTTCTAGTAAATGGCATCATCTAGTACCTTATACCTATCAACCTAAATCTTTCCATCCATGAGCAAATAAGAAAAGGTGTTTATAAAAATACTCAACCAAGAGGTTAGCCTTCCAATCAGCTGAAATTTCTACTAGAGAACAAGAAAAGGGTTTTCTAGAGAGAGCATTGACAACCACATTCTTTTTGCCCTTAACATACTCTATGTCGAAGTCGTATGCTTTTACTTTGGTGACCCATTTTTGTTGCCTTGCATTCAAGGCTTTCTACTCCCAAAAAGTATTTCAAACCATTAGGTTTGTCCTAACCACAAATCTCCCACCTCCTAAGTACTGTTCGATCTTTGCAAAGCATGCATGATGGTGAACATTTATTTTCCGTACATGGAATAGAGCCTCTCAGTATCCTTGAGCTTCTGACTCTCATATGCAATGGGTGTCTGTTCTGCATTAGAATTGCCCCAATCCCCTCACTTGAAGCATCGCATTCTAGCACAACAAGCTGAGTGAAATCTAGAAAGCCCAAAACAAGACAAGTACTCATCAACTCCTTCAATATATCAAAATGCCCATCAAGCCTCATTTGTCCATCTAAAAGCACCTTTCTCTGTGAGATTTGTTAGAGGTACTCCTAGTTGCAAAAACCCCTTAACAAGCCTCCTATAGTAACTACACAACCCAAAGAAGCCCTGTAACTCTATGATTGTCCTCAAATGTGACCAATCAATGATTGCCCAAATCTTCTCCTCATACACCTAAACTCCCTTAGCATTGATGATGTGACCCAAATAGAGAATCTTTGTCATTCCAAACTCACAGTTTGAAGCCTTGACATATATGATTCTGCCTCCATGATATGCAATACCTTATCTAAATGTTCCAAATGCTCCTCTAATGTCTTACTGTAAATGAGTATGTCATCAAAGAATACTAGCAAAAATTTCCACAACTATTTGTCAAAGATGTGATTCATGCAGGAATGGAAAGTAGTGAGAGCATTGGTCAAACCAAAGAGCATAACCAAGAAATCGTACTGTCCATCATGACACCAAAAAGTTGTCTAGTGGATGTCTTGTTCCCTAATTTTAATTTGCTAATACCAAGATCTAAGATCAATATTCAAAAAGCAAACTGCACCATGCAACTCATCTAACAGCTCACCAATCCCAAGAACGGGACATTTGTTTTTAATTGTTTTCTTGCTTAAGGCACAATAGTCAATGCACATTCTCATGGTCCCATCCTTCTTCACCAAGAAAAAAAAGAAGCAAAGGGACTTGAGTTGGGTCTAATGTGCCCCATGTCTAGAACCTCCTTGATGGCTTTCTCAATTTCATCCTTAAACTTCCTAGGGTGCATGTAAGGAGTGGCAATAATAAGCTTAGAGCCTTCCTCCAATTCAATAGTGTGTTCAAATCCTCTATCTAGAGGTCTTCCTAGAGTCTCATTGAATACTAAGCTATGTCTATCCAGCATTATCTGAATGTTTATGTGATAATGCTTAAGGTTGCCATTAGAGGCCTTAATGGATATCAAACATAGGGTTGCCCAACCTACATCACCATGTCTTAAAATGTTCTCCATTCTTTTTGCTGAAACGATCCTGGGAGCACCATTGGACATACACCTCAATACTTCCTTCTTCCCATCGACTCTAAATCAAAATTCCATTGTCTAAAAATTCGAAGAGTTTTTCCCTAGGGAATGTAACCATTGCATGCCCAAGATAGCATTATTATCCCTCAAGTCCAACACATAGAAATCCTTAGTAACAATATAATTACCCAAAGTAATGCTCAATTGAGGTACCCATTGTAAACATGCAATGTTAAATCCATCTGCTACTATAGGATTGAATCCCTCAAAATTCTCAATATGTATGCCCCTCTTAGCTACCAATGTAGAGCATAAAATTGGAGCGGCCCCACTGTCTACTTACACTATCACTCACTGCCCCTAGAAGACTCCATGCACTATGAAAGAATTGAATCTAGTTGTACTAGATAAAGTAGAAATAGTTCCACCCTTCACCCCCTTAGATGACTAGCCCTCATCACTCAATTGCTCATCATTTGAATCATTTTGCTCACTGCCCTCAATGTGTTTTGACTTCTCTTCTTCCTCACTGTTAGAAACCACCTCAGTGTAATGGACCTTGCCTTTCCCTAGACACCTGTGACCTAGTTCCCAAGGTTCCTTGTAGTTGAAACATAATTTCTTTCTATGCAACTCCATATGAACCATCATTTAATTTGTCTCTTTTAGGCCACTCCATGTGAAAAGGTTTTTTATCCTTATCCTTCTAAGATGAGGATCCTTTAGACTGAAATTTATTCTTGCTAATTGCAATTTCCATGCCTCCGGCCTTCTTAATAGCTTCTTGCAAAGTGTTTGGACTGTGATCTTTTGTCCATCCTCTCAAGAATTTGACAATCTATCCATGCACAGTACAATCAACCAACTCTCTAGTATATCAATGACCAAAAATGATAATCTCTAGAAATCAGCTATGTAGGTGTCCACTAAACCCCACTTTTCTAGCCGAGCTAACTCCTTAATATGAAGATTTGGGTCCTTATCAAATCTATCAATGAGCTTTTTCAATAAACTCTGCATACGAGGTATTATGATCATGTCCCATTGTAATCGTTCCATGATGTCACCATTCACGAGTGGTACCAACCAAGTGAATAGCAGCATGCTTGATTGCCTCATCTTCCGGCATGGGGTTAAGCTGAAATTAGGTGTCTATTTTCTGCATCCATGCTCTTGTCTTTGTCTTTAAAAACCTATCGTAATAGGCAACCGTTAGTTTTCCAACCTTTCTCTGTAGGTCATTAATATGTGATCTTCCACCCTTGTGAGGTCTATCCTTCATGCCAAGGTTCACATAGTCCCTAAAAGACATCCTATCCTAAAAATCTACACCTACATCCCTCCAATCTTGTAATAGCTGATCCTGCAATTCATGATGTGTAGGTCCATGATCAGCTTGCAGTTGGACTCTACGAAGAAATATGAGCATGAGAGGTTTTGAATTAGTTGTTCCAATACGTTGATTTGTAGTTCTATTGTTTAATGAATTATCTCCTTAGCCATTAATTCCACCATTGTTATTTTTATTGTTATTGTTATTGTTTTTGTTGTTGTTGGCCAAAATATGTTGTTTCATATTGTGTTGTACCCTAGCCAAAGAATTGAGAATGTCTCTTGTGCTAGGATCCTCTCTTTGTCCTCCATGCTCTCGATCTCTATCACTGTTCACTTCACCTTGTTCAACCTCTGATATGAAACATATGCTAGAAAGAAAATCAGCTCCAATACCACTATAAAAACCCTACAGAAATTTCGCCCAAATTTTCACCATTCTCCACAAACTAATTTTGTCAAATAGTTGTTTGGAGGAGAGAATATATTGTTTCAGTTTTTGCAAGGGTATTGGTTCGGATTTGAGATAAGTTTAAGCAACTTCTTGCTCAAATAAACAATATATATACTATATAGTGACTGAACATTTGTACTAGAACTGAAGTATCATCATCCATTTAATTAATAAACTAAATTCACATTCATGAAAGGGTAATACAATCCTCTGGCCTTAAAATGTAAATACCCATCTGCCGATGAATATACAATGCTCCAAAATATCAAAAAACAAATAGAATTCATACATATGAATCAGACAATAGTCTTGTTGTGCTCAGAAATGCCAATAAGCAACTGAGATACCAACAGTGAATGTCCTCTCCCAACCTTCAGTTCAAGCCTTTACCAATCCAAATACAAAGAGAGAGTTGTGGCCACCACACAGGATAAAAGGCCTGCAATAAAATTGTCCCTGCTGCCCTAACAATGGCGTCCCAATGAATGGAATGTATACTGCAAGACAATCAATTCCCCTCAAGGAAGAATCACAACTTCCAGGCTTACCTGCGGTTACATTTAGATTACTTCAGCTAGTCAACCAAGGCCCCAAATCTGCTCTTCTCCCTCTACGTTCAGAAAAAAATGCAAATACAACAAATTGCCTTCCAAAATGGCCACAATTTGCTCCAGAATACTCACGCTTGTAGACAAAAGGGTGTGGAAATGGCACGCACAACAGAGTGATGGGTTATGTAACTATTCAAGCTCCTTTCTTCCACAAACTGTACTTCCTCTACTCACATCTAGTATTAAGTCTTCCGACTTTATGATGTGGCTAGCCTCAAAAAGCTCTCATTAAAACCCATGATTTGATTATTCAATGTGACCCAACTCTCTTCTCAATGCCACACCAAGATAATGGCTTAATATTTACATAATATCCATCCCCTATCAAACTTATTAATTTGAATCCCTGAAATTTGTCTCTAGAGGAGACATCACAAATTTCATTACTTTCACTCGTAAAATCACTATGAGAAATCTGAACGACCTCTCAAACAACTGGCTAGGCAGATAGTTCTACTTTTAAAACCAGCAATCTCTTAGGGTTTCTGTCCTAGGGTCTGCAAAATCAACAAGAGAAAAATAATCCCAGCATTTCTCAAATGAGCCATACGCTTTTTTATAATTATCCAAGAAGATTCTAGAAAAACCTTTCAAATTTGCACTCTTTTAATATTTTAATTTAGTCTAGGAAATAATAAAGTGACTTTATTAAACTCTTTCTTAATTAACCATCAGTCACTTTATGAACTTATTAAATTAATTAGATAATATTACCCTTAGAATAAGCTTGGTCAGATAATATTAAATAATTAAATTAATGAATTATCTTTTTCCAACTATGATCTACAGGAATTAAATAGGCTAATAAGTCCTCCTAGATTACTTTAAGGAAAGGGACATTACAAAAGCTATCTTTTGAAGTTTTTTCTAGTTAAGCTTTGTCGTCTTCGATATTTTTGCAAGGATGAAGAAGAACTATCAAACACAATTAGCAAGGCATATAAGAAAGTTCAATCATGAAAAAACAATGATCATCACTTAGTACCCAATTCCAATCACCATCTTTATTTAGCAAGTTCCCCAAAGGAAAAATGAATTGTATTTTCAAATAGCAAAGCATAATCCCATAAGAAGATAAGGCTTTGAATGTGTTTAAAAATCTAAGCAAAATACACCCATGAGGTAGAGTTGCACATTGTTTTTAGGGATGATTGGGAATACCTAAAGTCATGATCAAGAGCATAGGTGCACGCCAAAGGCAAAGGCATCAAAGACAATTTTCTTAACAAATTGTGCCCTAATAGTGATGTGCATGTAAACCCTAGGAATGTGCCTAATTAAAAGAGTAAAAATTAAATGTGAAATCCAAAAAACATGGCCCTATATAAGTGTGAGTGATGAGAAAAAGGGATTGTGTATAGAGAAGGGGAATTTATTTTTTAAAAACTCGAAGTTTAAGGACCTCTATTAAGGTGCACATGGGATAGGAGATACACTTCATCATGGAAAAATTAACAATCACTACCAACCAGTCTCAAAAGGGCTAAGTTTATTGTTTCATAAACAACCTAATCACGCTAAAAAAAACTTTGTTTATATACTTCATACCCAACAAATTAAGGTCTACAAAAGACAAATTTTGATCCATCGAGGTGGTGCCACTCCTGTCAAGTCATACCTTTACAAAGTCAAGAATAAGTTTCCTATGACTAAAGATTATAGTGTTGCTTCTCATAATAATATTTTTGGTTATCCAACCTGCTAACAGTAACTTCTATTAGGTTACAAATCTCTATAATCAAAATATACTAAGAGGATGGACCAACAAATGATAGATGGATATGTCTCTTTTGTAATGTCCTCATTTTTAGCAAAAGCGGTTTGTGATAGTTAGCCTAGTTTCCAAGTTCTTTCAAAGGCTAATTGGTGTGCTTGGGAGAACTCCAAATATCTTGGAATGCACAAGTTTAGTATTGCAAGGTTTTTATTCATGGAAAAAAGCTTAGTTGATGGTATGAATCATCATGTCACTTTCAAAAGTGATTTCCAACTTTTGGTGGGCTATCAAAACTTCTTATAGGAGCAATCTATTTTTAGTAAGTCATTTGGTTGGCTTCGATCATCATCCCAAGTCTTTACTATCATGTTGATATAATCAAATTTTGAATACAATAGCATTATAGTGCTTTTCACAACTCTGGTAAAATAATATAAATATTCACTTAACTTTCTAATGATGTAATGTTAAATTGACAGCTTAAGAGTAATATATTTTTTTTAAGTTGATAACGTGCCTCAAAAGTGGACGCCTAGCCGGAAAAGGGGGTCTTTCCACATGAGAAGTATTATTATCTTTCTTAAAAGTCATTTTTTAGGATATTGGAATTATTATTTTCAACTAATTGTATTTTCCCTCCAAAAAACTATATAAGGAGGATGTGACCTCATTTGAAGTTTAGACTAGAGAATGATATTGTTATGTTGTTGGAATGAACCTAAGTTCTTTCAAAGATTCTTGAGGACAAAACCCTCTTGGAGTTGATGGTCCCCCCCACAGCTAGCTAAGTGATTTTATACGGAGACCACCATTGTGCTTCAATCAAAGTTGTTGCAAGGATGGAGATTTTTTATGCATTTTAATCATTGCTTCCATATATCAGTGTTTGCTGGAGTTTTGTTGTGATAAGAGGGCGACTAGAGGACATTTGTTAATGTTGGGATGTACCATTTCTAGTACAAATCGTACCATCCAATCTTAGCTCTCTAGTATCCTGATGATGGATCGCTGAATGTGATCTGAAATGTTGATACAACAAACTACTACAGTCCAATCCAAAAAGTTTGAGATATATTAAGCTATGGATTGTGGAAATCTGATATCATTAATTGTATTTAACAAATTATATGTTTAAGTTAATATTTACGTTGGCCAATTTTTCTTGAGCAATTTTTTTGATTTAGCGTTCGGCCGAAGCATTCATTGGTGGTCCCTCAATGTGTAGGGTTGAAGCATTTTCTTTGGGATTTAATCCCAAATTGCTTGTGTTTGGATTTGTCGCTTTCTTATATGCATTGGTGCTCATAGTGAATTGTGAAATGGTTTGTGGAATCTTGTGTTGTCATTCGAGGAAGATAAGAGACTTTGTGTGGCGAGGGTCACCTGCCATGCTCTTGAGCAATTGAGACTTTCTCATACTGTGGGATCTAATTTTTGCCCCAATGCTCAGTCACAGTCACATGGAGTGATTGAGTATTGTGCCCCTCGATACTTCAAAAGTACCTGGTATAGGCCTTTCTTATTTTTTGCATAGCTTCTACAAATTAAGGCTGATTTTTGCAATCCAAATATCAATGAAAAGGTCTTTTCGTCAAGTTCGCAATGATTAAGCTATTTTTAGATATATTGTTGTTTGATGTTGTTTTTATTCCGTTAAAGTTCAATATTGGTTTTGCTCCATTTTTATCTCTTGTTTCATCATGGATTTGCCTAAAGTAGAGCTTCTAAATCCATACAATTATCATAAGTGGAAATCCAATATGGAGATTTTGTTGTTCAAATACTATTGAAGTGAATCACATTTGGCCAAGATCCAAAACCCACAGGTGCTACAAAAAAGACGAAATGATTTGATCAAAGAGATGAAGCTCTTGGTAATCTCATTATGTCTATTTCTCCTGATTTGAGATATCATGTTGTATCTTGTAAAAGTCCTAATGCAATTTGGACTACCCTAGAGAGTCTCTTTGGTAAGCCAAATAAGATGGGGAAATTTACATTGGAGAATGAATTAATGAGTGTTGATCCTAGACATTTTGACAATGTTCAAGACTTTTTCACCAAGCTCAGTTCTCTTAGATTGAGTGACAGAATGCGGGGTTACAAAAGATGATGAACATTTGATTCTATCTATTCTCTCTAAGCTGGGTCCTGATTGTTTCGTATTTGTTTCTGCATTTTATGCTGCTATGGATGCTCTAGGTAGTGCACACAAAATGTCTTCTCTTGGCGGTCTTGCAGCACAAGTCACAAGGGAACAAGAAAAGTTGGCACAGATGGATACATCGATGCCTTCAAGGTCTCAAGTGCTTCTTGCATAAGATCCACATCCAAAGGCTTCAACTAGCAAGGACAAGAAGCATTATAAGGATTCTAAGTCCAATGAGAGAGTTAAGGATTCTCCTTCACAGCCTACCTGAATCCAAGACCTCTTCTCAAGAGAAATCATCCAAAAAGAAGATGAAATGTGTTTATTTGAAAGATCCCTGCCAATTCTATACTGAATTTTTTCTAAGTTTGGTTGCTATTGATTGAAGTTTAGATTCGTTTCTCTGAGGTTTTGTAATGTCCCCTTCTCGGTATGCGGTAATCAGTGGTCCATTAGCCTATTCTGGAAACCCATAGGCTGACTGGAATGAGGAGGTTTCCTATTTTCTAGGAGGATTCCTCACAGTTTTCAGGGATGTTTTGGTTGGAGTTTGGTAGAGAGAATTGAGGTTTCCTTCTGGGTTTTTTGTAAGCTTCATAGTGGTATGGCATGCAATCAGTTCAAGGGAGTTTGCAGAACTTACTATTTTTAGTAAGTTGATGTCAGATGATTGGATTGTGGGGGTTTTTTGGGTTTTTTGAGCTCATTCACCGGGTTCGACGAGCATGTTTTTCGGAGTTGTTTTCCTAACTTACTAATTTTTAGTAAGTGTCAGTTCAGGTAATACTATTTTTGGTTGTCTTGGCAGAGCCCCAATCCAGTTTAGATTTGTGTTTTCTTGCACTTCAACTCGCAGTTTGATTTGGCAGTGATTAGTAGTTGACTTATAATTGATTAATTAAATATTATTACTTTATCCTAAAGTTTGATATTTAATTAGTTTTACTGATCAATTTTGGAGGAATGACTTACAAAGGAAAATATTTTATCATTTATCCTAAGTCACATTTTTATTTCCCTAAGCTGATGGCATCAAAAATTAATGTGTTTTATGCTTTGTATTGTTAATGTTATAATATGGCAATTTTTTGGGAAAGTCTGACTAGGGAGATTTGGTAAGTGGACGCCATACTTGGAGGAGGTTATGAAATGAAATGCATATGAATGTAAGGAAATTTGGGCGCCATTTCATGTGAATTTGAGATTCAAAAATCTATATATACAAGGTGGGGAGCCTCATTTGGACATCTTGGAGATATTATATCATTATGTTGCCGAAATGGTGAGTGAATTTGAGCTTCAAAGTTGTGGCTTCCTAGCTTGCACAATTTCGTACTTGAAATACAGTACCTAGCTGATTTCAATGTGTTGTTGGAGTCATTTGTGAGTGTGCTTTCCTGTGTTGCTGATTTTGGAGTGGCTGAAACGAAGAATTGTTCATATCTCCCTGCCTGTGCGACCGATCATTCTGGGTAGCAGCTCATTGGAAGTGTATTGGTTGGGTGATTATTCTTCTGTGTGGGTGTGGTTTTTGGTGTGAATTCTGATTTTTAGCAGCAAGTTGAACTTCCTTGCTAGCCATACCTTTCCTGGAGGTGCCTCAGATTGCATGCTGCTCATTTTTGGTCTTTCTGGTGTTGGTTTTTTGCTCCTATCTTGTTCGCCTTGGTCATATCTTCCATTTGCCTATGTTCATGCACGATTTGGAGCTGTTTCGGGAATGTTGTGAGTCTTTCAGTGTTGCTGGTCTAGTGTTGGAGTCTGATGATATTTTACATCAGATTTGGTTAATTGTGTTTTAGCTTGTATTTCTCTGAATTTCATTGTTGTGACCTTTAGTACTTCATTGTATTCATCATTGTAATTGTTGGTTAGTAGTACTAACGTCTATTGTATTTGAAGTACTCATTGTAATTCCCACTGCATAAGTGGAAGAGGTTGGCTTGGCCACCTTCTCCGTTTGTAATTATGTTTGTAGTTCAGTCATCCCGCTGTAGAAGCAGTTGAGTGATTTTTGTTTGTAATTTGTCCTCCCACTGCATAAGCGGTTGAGTTGAGTTTGCTTAGTAATAAGTCCTCCCGCTGAAATATCACAGTACAGTGATTTGTGCTTGAGTGTGTTCTTGTTCACTTGGCTGGTTCACCGCCAAGTTTCCTTGTTTTACCCGCTGGAAAGTGGAAGGGGCTGGCTTGCCACCCAATATTGTAATCGGCTTTTTCAAATATTGCATCTAACGATCCCCTATCACCATATGCTCTCACCCTCCCAGTATGGGCTCTCAGTGATCAAAAGGTGTAGGGTTCCTTTCAATTGATTTGGATTGCTTAATTCTAACCCTAACGGGTGATTGGTGTGTTTGTTAAACTGTTAAAAATTAAAAAAAATTGTTGGGAATATTACAAGTTTTATGCTTATGATTTGATGTCAATGCTTGCTTAGAGTTTAAGTGTGATAGAATTGCCAAGGAAATAACATTTTGAACCACAGAATGAAGGAATATAATTGACTGACAAATAAATCAGAGTTCCGATTTTTAATGAACAGTAATGTAAATACTTCCAAAATTAAGACTTCTAATTATTTAGGACAAGAAGTAGCATACCAGGAGTCCAACGCCCATCTTGGAGGACATTTTATTAATGAAATTGAAGAATGAAACAATCAAAGTGCTTCCAGCTGCTGTAAATGGGCCCAATTAGTTTAATTTGACACTAGGAAAATTAACAAAAACAAATATTTGAATTCCACTAATTTCCACACCTGGCTCCCAGGAGGAATTATTCAATCTACTAATCAAAACGATAACTAGAGGTGTAATTTATTCCTATAACCACTAAAAATCACTGAGTTGCTGATGTGCTACGCTGACCATGGGAAATTCAAGAGATTCAAACCCTCTAGTGGATGAATCGTGGTATCTAGCATTCTGGAAGATCACCAAATAGTATGGCTCATAGATGAAAAATTCTGCGGGTTTTTCAAAAACTCACGAGTACTCACGGGTCAAAACCCTAGCCGAGTCACTCGCCATTAAACTCGGCCCCGAGTTTCTATAAAAACACGCAGCATTTTTGAGGAAATACTCGCAAAATCTCACAAGTTAAACCCTATTTCTCGAGAAAAAATCATCAGGAATTACAAATTTAATTCGCAACTTCTATTTTTCGGCCATGAGACGATGCACCAAGGTTTTAATCTAGTTTTTGAACACGAATAAAAATGTAATAAGATTATATGACTGAATAAGTAGTTAAAATGAAATATGATTATATGACTATATTTCCAATTGTTCAATAAAGTTACCAAGTTATTGTCGAGTTTTTTCCCGATTTTTTGCAAGCCTCGAGTTTTTTAAAAATTTTGGGCTTGCCGAGTCCGAGTTTTTCAACTATGGTATGGCTGCACCTGGAGGATGTACGGCTGCCATAGGAAATGAATTATCTACCTTCAATCTGAAACCCTCTCCAATCTGCATAAAAATTCCTTGTAATGCTGCAATAAATCTGAAGTGAGGCCCAATTAGGAATTCTAGGCGAATTCCTCCATCCTATGAATTGGGTTATCGTCCAATTTCACCTTCTCTTCAAGGAGTTTTCGTTCCTCAAAATTGCAAAGCTGCTGAATTGAGTTCCAAAGCTCAATCTCCAAAAGTTGAACGTTAAAATGACTTCTCAAGATGCCAAAATGAATCTCCTCATCTCTCTTTATTACCTCCCTAACCCTAATCGAACTTATTAGGGTTCTCATCAAGGTTGAAAAACTCAAACTCGACAATGACTCGGCAAGCCCAAATTTTTATAAAAACTTGGGACTTGCCAAAACTCGGGGAAAAACTCGGCAATACTCAGCAACTTAATCAAACATTTGAAAATACATTTATTTTTTAAATATTATTCAAAAACACACATTTACACCAAATTTGTATAACATATATTGATTTCCATCATATATAAATCAAAGTTTGAGTTAAATACGTAGCATAAACCAAAAAACAAGTGCAACATATGAATAAGAGTTTAATACATATCAATGTATCATAGTGACATAGAGTCATAGAGTCATAGACCACAAAACAACAACCTCTAAAATTCTGATTACATATCAAGTTCAAGTTTTAGTTCAATGAAAATGAGAAATCATAAATTGTGCCTACAACTAAAGCTCAAAACAGATTGTTGTTGTTGTGGGGGTGGTGCTAAAGTAGTGGCAACATCCTCAACATATGCCTCTACTGCATGATCAACCTCATGCTCTCCCTCCTCACGTGCTGCCACTTCCGCATCCCATTCCTCTCCTGCCCTCTCTAACTCACTTAGCTGCTCATCTGTAAGGAATGGATCCAAATCATTATCAACATCATCAGGAGGAGCAACCCATTTTGCTGCATATGGATCAGTGTCATCCAAGTCAAGTGCTTCATGTGAATCTTGCCCTTGCACCTTCTCATGCAATCGAATGTTGTATCGCACATAGACAAGATCATTCAAGCGTTGTTGAGTCAACCTATTGCGCTTTTTTGTGTGGATGGCCTCAAAAACACTCCAGTTGTGCTCACAACCAGAAGCACTACAAGGCTGCGATAATATGCGGATGGCAAGCTTTTGAAGATTAGGCGTTGTGGCACCATAATCTTCCCACCAAATGTGCAAAGATAAAAAATGTCATTTATAACATAAAGATTTTAATAATCTTAAAGAGAGAAATAAATGGTTAAATAAAATTAAACATATCTTTTTTTTACCTGGTCGTAAGGTGTCTCTCCTATGTTTGCAATCAGGTGAAGAAAACAATGGCCCTGTGGCCTTCTTATAGCTTTGCAACTCATCAAGTATCAGGTCTCGAAGGTTCTCATCAACTAATCTCCGAATGCATGTGTCAAGGCCAATTCTAACCTCTGCATCTGCTCTGAAACTCAGGGAGTAAAAAAACTTGGGATTCAAGAAGTAGGCAACAACATGAATGTGTTGGTGGAGTTGATGGTTCCACCTCCGATCAATTATGTGCCATATGGGTTCATACTTGGTCTTGTTTGACGCATACAAGTGTTGAATCGCCTCTTTGGCCTTATCCATGGCCTCATACAGATACCCCATGGAGTTATGATCCCCATCCACCAATCATAGCACCCTCACCAACGGTTCCGACACCTAGATATTAAAAAATTTACAAAATCAGCAAATTGTAATATTAGAAAATTAAATAATAAATCATCAGTTAAAGTTTCAAAACTTACATTAATGATGTCCTCCACCATCTTGGCAAAATTAGAATCAAAAATGGCAACCACAACCTTCTCTACTTCAAGCTTTGTAGCATAAGGACTCCCCAACCATCTTTCACTTACGAACATCCACTTCAAGTTGGGCAATGTAGCAAGTATGCTTTGCAAGGTGAGGAAATTGGTAGCAAAGCATGTGACCCCCGATCACACAAGATCCTTACCATTAGTGTGCTCTCTCATAAGATTCAAGACCCATGTGTGATTGTAGATGTATTTGGTGATATTCCTTCCATCTTCAACCACTTTCTTTACCCAACTTAGTAACCCTATGTCCTCAAGGAGCAAGTCAAGACAATGGGCAGCACAAGGGCTCCAAAATAATGTCGGATGTCTAGCCATTGGAAGTTTGCCGGCTGCCACATATGCAGCTACATTATCAGTCACAACCTGTATGACATTTTGCACTCCCACGTCCATCACCACCTCATCCAACATGTTGCACAAGGTCTTTGCATTCTTCACTTCATTGGAGGCATCAATAGATTTTAAAAATACTAATTGTCCCCCTGAAGCAGCTAGAAAGTTGATGAGTGTCCTATTCCTACCATACGTCCACCCATCAGAAAGAATGGTGCAGCCATTCTTTTCCCAAATACTCCTTTGCTCTTCCACAAGTGCATGAGTGTTTTGGACCTCATCTTGCAATAATGGTCCACTAATCTTATAACGACTTGGGGACTTGAACCCCTTACCTGCCACAGTCAATGCGGTGACCAATTGTTCCCAAGATGGACTAGAAACAACATTGAACGAAATATCGTTGTAGATCCAAAATCTAGCACATGCCACCTTTGCTTGTTGGTGAGCCTCTTTATTCCATGCAGTGCCTAGCAATCCAAGTTGTGCACCAAGAGTGTTACGTGGAACAAAGTAGTTTTCCATATGGCTGCCAACACTTCCCATTCCTCGTATCCGTGGCCCAAGGGAGGAACTAGATGCTCCCACATCTATATGTGACCCTATAGAACTCAAATCTGCCCTTGGGGCTGCCATTGCGTCTATTGTTCTCTTTTTTGTTGCGTTCCTTTGATCATATGCTTCAAGCGCTGCTATTGCATCCCTTGTAGCCTCTTCAGGGCATTTCTTACATGTTTTGGTATCTTGACATTCAATCTTTGCAAGGTGATATTTGAACCTATTAATGCCACCTTTAATAATCTTAGTGCAATGGTTACAAAGGACATCTCCTCATTTTGGACCTAGTGTCCCATGTTTCCAACAAGGGTCTCTCTTTTTGCCACAATTTTTAACTATAGAACTAGAAGCCATTTTCTTTCAAAAAAAATTGGAAAAGAACCTGGCAAAAGAGAGAGACAACATTTAGAGAACAATAACACTGTTATTCAATTATTACATTCCTATAAATCCTATCAATTAACTATTAAGTTTATCACTGTTATATAAAAATAACAGTCACTGTTATTTAACAGTGATAATAAGTTTATATTTTTATTTAAAAATAAGTCACTGTTATTTAATAGTGACAATAAGTTTATTACCACTATTATTTAAAAATAATATTGATAAATTGTTAATAAATTAATTAACAATTTATCACTTTTTTTTAAAATAACAATGGTAATAAACTTATTATCACTGCTATTTTTAAATAACAGTAGAATAAATTTTAAAAAAATTAATATAATAAACTTTAAAAAAAATTATCAATAATATCATTACTCTTAAAACTTAGAAGATAAAAATTTAAAAATGAGAGAATCATATTAAAAAAAAACAGAACTGTATTTAAAAAAAAAATGAAATGCTTGTTTGGATCAGGCACATGTTTGTAAAAACCTGCTATTGTGCTCCAAAATGCCTAGATTTCTCCTGCAAGCCTACGATTTGTGCCCTAAATGAGTCGTTTTTTGCATGTGATTCCCTAATCTCACTCGCGTCGCCCTAGTCACGTCTTTTTTTTGGCTCCCATCACGGCATGCAGAGAAATAAAATACAACGCATTTAGTTTTTTTTTAATGTAATACCTAAACTTGGATATGACTTTTTACTGCCGGTTTATTGGTCGCGTTTTGGCGATTTTCAATTGTTTTCACGCGATTAACTCGCCGCGATTTTTTCATAAACCCGTCGCCGAGTATAAGTGTGAGTAACTCGTGCCCGGCTAGGGCACGCGATTACTCGCGATTTTAAATCACAGCGTTTTACAAGCTTGGTTCTCATTATTGAAATAAATGAAATTTATTAAATATAATAAATCTTTGCCAAATCGCCTAACTTGAGGGTCCTTTTAGTCATTGACTTGGCCCCACCTTTTTAAAACACTTTGCCTAGGAAAATGTGCCATGAGGTCTTTTTAATAAATGTAATTCAACCTTGCACTTTTTCTTATAAAGTCACTTTAATTAATTTTGTCTTCTTTTAGAAAAAAGTGACTTCATATTATAATAACATTATCAAATAATAGTGTAGACCCCCATGTGATATCACTATCATCTCCTATTCATTGAATTCACCTACGGAGATGGGTAACAAGTGAACCTCTATATCTGAGTGATCTAGTAGGAAAGAGGGGACATTACATTATTGCAAGAGAAAAAGGCATGACGAGCATAGGTGTTACAATAAGAAGATGGATGAGCTTACACACCTTCTTCAAAAGGACAATATACCGCTACCCTCATCAGTATCTCCTTCTTCAACTTCTCAATTGACAGCATCTGCATCTACACTCTCTAGGAACATAGAATTTGTATATGAGATGAAAGGTAAAGCACTCTTGTCCTCCACTATTCCTGAAATGGGAGATGTCTTCTTGATTCAAGTGCATCTCCTCATATGGCATGCTCTTTGGATATGTTATATTCTTTTGAGCTTGTAGTTCACCTAACATTTTGATGGGTAATAATACATATATGAAGGTTTGTGGGAAAGGTTCTATTGATATGGATGAGGGATCATTTAATGATGTTCTTTGTGTACCCTCCTTGACCACTAATCTCCTTTTAGTTTATCGAATTACTCATGGTGCACAAGGTAAGATAATTGAGTTCACTCCTAATCATGTATATATTAGAGACATGGAGACTAGACATATCATTGCTACAGGGGCGGTGGATCATGCATCTCACTTGTATTCCTTTTCTCATTTTTCTCTTGATGATGATATTCCTTTGGTTGATGTTCATACCCTTCCATCATGGGTGAATCATGTTTGTGAGAAGAAGTTTCATCATTTGAACCTTGGTGTTCTTGAGACTAGTCTTGAGTTTCCTATTCCTCCACCTCCTGCTTCTTCGTTTGGAGATTGCTTCTATTCAGCAAGTTGATCATAGTTTTTCCAATCTTCCTATGTTGGATGAGTATTTGGCAAATATTTTGGACTTGTTTGTGGAGTTTCATCTTGCAGATTTGGGAGACATACTTGAGGGGATTTATCTCCTCTTTGATGTCAGTTTTTGCACGACTGTTGATTCATCTACATCTTCTTTGGAGATTGACATTGATGAGTTTCCTCATTCACTTGATTTGTCACTTTTCTAGGGTTGAGTTTGATCAGTTTGATCATGATTTTGCGGTGGCTTATTCAAGCTTGGAGACTCTTACTCAGTTTTGAGAGAGTTCTATTTGGAGACTTCCCTCCTTTCAATTGGACATGGAGTGGCCTCTTCATCATTCAATGGACTTGTTTCTTCCTAAGGGGAGATGTGTTGTATTGTGATGTTTTAACACATCGTGCCATTGCAAATGGGGAACCCCACTTTTTGCTTAGCTTATGTGTCTTATTTAGGTCATACTCAAGCTTGGCAGTAACCTCGCAGTTGTTAACCTTAACTAGTGAGAGGATGTTGGTTTTGTTTGGTTCAAGATGGTTGCCTAGTTGTTAAGTTGTCGATGTGGTCATGTTGCAAAATTGTCAAGTTGCTAGGAATGCAAGTCTTGTGAGGGTGAGTATCAGGTAAGTAGTGGAAGGTTTGCTTGTAGTTCCGTCAAAAACTACAGGCACAATGCCAACGGTCATGAATTTCAAGTCTGCCTAATGCAAGACCTAGAGGGGTAAAAAAGTGAAAATTTGCCTAAGTTCAGTTCAACCCCCTTTCAGCACGTATAAATTTATGCAAGGTTTAGGGGGGTAAGTTGTGTATTGGTGTCTACCCTACCTCATGTTTCATTTGAAAGTGGTCGAAGTGTTGGTTTAAAGGGAGCTTCAACATGTTTGTTTTATGCTGGATGACCCCTCCTATGCACTCAAGCATCATCTTTGTGCAGCTCAACCCCTAGGATTTGCTCACTCTCATTTGTACAAACCGCCACCTTCTATGCAATCCTCACCATAGGTTATGCAAGGGCATGCACCAAACCCACCATACAACATAGGATTTGAAATGCACCCTAGACAAGTGGGGAAAAGAACATAAAATTATGTAAGTCTTGGTGAAGCCACCTTGTAACATGACCTCAATCTAGTGTGCAAACAAGTATTCAATGTGCACTGATGAAGGAGTTGTGTAGATGGATCCTTGAAATGTGCCTCAAGAAAAATTGCAACAACCCCTTTCTCATGTGCTCAAGTTCAAAGTTCAAAGTTGTTTAAGGCAAACTCAAACCCCTTGAGCATGAACATGTTTATGCAAGGAGGACATTCAAACTCACCATTGCAGGCTAACCCCTCAAATGTGCTCCCTCACCATCTAGTGCAAGCAAGCTACTAAAACCTGCTCCAAAGAAATGAGTTGTGCAAGCAACCTTGTCATATGCGCTCAAACGGTTAGTTTGTGCAGATTAGGGTCTAAAGTGCACCCAGGATGAAATTTGACTAAGTGTTGATTAAAGGGGGTAAACTTAAGCATCATCTTTGTGCATACTCCCCTCTTGGATACGCTCTATCTCTTGTGCATTAAGACCTCTAGTTTGAGACCATCCTCTTTGTGCAAATTGGTACCTTAAACCCGCTATAAAACGCATTATACGCATACATGTCAATACCACTAATACAATGCAACCCATCATGTGCGCCCAAGCTAAATTTGACTAGGTGTTAGGTAAGAGGTGGGAGATCATGTATAACTATGTGCAATGCAACCCCTAAAACCCACCCATCAACTTAGATCAATTTTGTGCTAGCAACATGACAAATGCATCCTATACTATGCATACATGGTGTCAATTTGTGCTCAAGGAAGGAGGATTGCGCAAGCACACATCCATTATGCACTCCAAGGAAAAAGTTTATGTAAACCTACCCTCTAAACCCACTCACAAAGGGGTCTTTCAAGTTTGTGCAAGGTAAGTCTTCAAACCCACTTATGCCTAGCAATGTTATGCAAGCTTAACTTCCATGTGCGCTCTATATCCCTTATGCACAGGCCTACCTGGAATATGCCCTACTCATGTGGGTGCACCTAAACCTTCCAAGTGTGCTCATACTTGTGCACACAACCCCTTTAAACCCATTATGTAGGCCAAGGTAGCATGTGAGCCCAAGTTATGAATAATCCAAATTCAGGGAGATACATTTGTGTACAAGTTTGTAAAAACATACCTATCCCATGCATTCAAGGAACATCTAACTAGTCTAAAAATTTGAATGGTATAGTGAGAAGATTTAATGTTAATGTTTTAATTCATGGCTTGTTTGTTTTGTAGGATCAAAACATGGAGTAAAGGCGACACAAAGTGGTGAATCAAAATAAATCAAGGGCTTAGCAAGAGCAATCATCAATGAAGAGTAGAGGGGTGCACATTCAGGACTCCATTATTGAAATCACCTTACAAACATCAAGGTATTCGAGGCATAATGATGAGGTTGAAAAACTTAAGACAATCTTGAATTTCCTTCGGAATGCAAGAATCAAGGTCAAAGATACAAGGAGATCGTGGTTATAGGCATCATATGCCAAAGGATCGAGCATAGGCATCACAAAGTCTACATTAAAACATCATCTAGATGGAGATGGAACACCCCTACAACAAGTGAAGGAATTCAAGTCTAAAGCAAGGATCAAAGTGGAAGTTCATCACTCAAGGAGGTTCCCAAATTAGAGGATTGGAAAGCAAGTGTGATAAAGTTAGATGGTTTAAAAAGAGTTAAGCAAAGCTAGATACTTGATCACTAAGATGATGCAATTTGAGAACACGTCCCACCTTCATCACATTGAGTAACTGGATAATGTTGAATATCAAGAGATATTGCTCAACCACAAACTATTCTTCATGGTGATCTACAAGGCATGCTGAGGTGGCATCCAATCATCATTCAACAAATCAAGTTCTTCCAAGTTAGCGCGTCTAGGTTCAATGTATCATACTCATTCAACGAAAGGAGCAAGTGACACATGGCACTACATCGATGTTTTTTAGCATACCTAACCTATTTTCTCATTGGTTCAAATCCAAGGAAGGACATGTGTCCATCATGATGTAATTTTCTCATTGGCCGAATGTAGAGTTAGTTGTAACTAACCATAATTAGGGTTTTATCATGTAATCTCAATTGTTGATCTTGAATCAATCTAAGCCATTGAATTGTAAAGAGCCCACTATATAAGGCTCAGTTCTCTCATTTCTTAAGGTTAATAGACAATAGTTAATAGTTCAGTAGTAGACAGTTGATAGTTAGCAGTAGATTAGGAGGAAACTCAAAGTTGTTGCCAAGACTTGTTGGAGTCAATAAATGATTTTCATTGAAGCATGGTGAATTTCTATGTGTAATTTCTACATGTTGCATGGTTTCTTGTTACTTCTCAAGTTTAGATGAAGTTTATTGATTATAATGGATAAGTGTAATGATATGTGATGGAATTCTGGTTCATACTTTTGTGGTTTGCTAATTGTAAGCTACAATGCAAATTTTAGCTTGAACCTCATTAAGCACTAGTTCGATTGTGTATATATGCTTGAACTGTGCCAGTATTGGGTGAATGAATGTTCATGATATGAAAACTCTTCATTATCCTTTGGAGATTGCACCAATTTTTGTAGTTGTTCCTGCATGGCAAAGCAAAGCTTGATTATGGGATTCGTATATCAAAGCATCATCCTTTATTTCCATTGTTCTTAGGATTAGATTAGATCTCTTAAACTTTTATCACCTTTTATCTTTTATTTTCCAAGTGAGTCAGTATAGATTCCCTGTTCCCATGGTGTTCATAAACGTAAATCCTCTTGTGATTCCAACAAAATCACATCATACACACTTAGTCTATCTCAAGCATAGAGTCGCATTGTTCACATTGTAAACCTTGGAGTCATCTCATTTGATCACATTATTCAGCATATGAGATTTCTTTGTTCAAGAGAGGCTACAGTACTTGGTATTTTATTTTTTGTTCGAGATGTCCTAAAAAACACATCAACATGTTGCTTGTGGATCATCTTTTGTCTTCAAGAATTCTTCTTTATGGGGGGGATATCATGTCTCGCTCTTTCCTTCCTATGGGGGGGTTCTTGATTGTATATACATGATGTATTAGTCCTTGAGTCCTCCATGCATCATCTTGTTTGTTTTCTCTTCTCTCTTTTGGAGAGGAGTTTTGTCTAAGAGGGTTTTCTCCTTTTCTCCACTTTGTGAGATATTTTCATTTCATTGCATTGCATTTCCATTGTACATGGGTACCTAACATGACCTAGTTGTCGGGACCCATCTTGCATATTGCTCATATTGCATAATTATCTACTCTCTAAGTTGCACTTAAGGGGGTTGTTGGAGTAAATTAGTTTCTACCTTTTAATTATGCTTAAGTTTACTTAGGCATCCAACATTATTTATTAGTTATTAGTGGATTTAATAATTAGTTGGTTGTCAGTTATTTCCACCAGCTCTCTCCTTGCCTTTATAAGCAAGGGATATGTGCATTATTTTTGCATCTCAATATCAGTTCATCTCGGTCTAGTGAAATAGCTTTTGCTTCTCTTGTATTGTTAAGGTGTTGTTTTCCAGATTGTGCTCCTAGGTTGGCTGATTTCTCCAACATGTTATGTGTCTTGTGATTTGCAAGTATCATGACCATTCTATTATGTACTTCAAAGAATAAGATTTGCAATGAGAAGTTCTTTAAAGTTTCGTCTGCAGGCCTAGAAAGGAGATCATGCTTCACTGCTTAAGTGTTGTCGGGCATTGGCATCTAGTTTGGAAGGTCAGCTATTTAATAGCTTTATCAGTTTGAAATATTAAAGGGCAGTCTCTTTCCAATATTGCAAATATTATTTGTTATTTAAACATTATAAATTCTAGGCAAAGAAATCTATGTGCAAACTGAAACATTGTATTTTTCTCTAAGCAAACTGTTTGACAAAATAACTCAGTGATGTAAAGTGAAAATTTGGGGTGAAATCAAAAGGGCTCTTTACAAGTAAGTCCTGAAAATCAAAGATGGAATCAATAATATTTGCTACAATAATAATTCCTCTCTAGGAATTCAGTAGATTGTCAATTATTTCCAATGCATCTTCTTAAGCTAGGTTTTATCATAAATGCCTAAGTTGTTGGTTCACCTAGAATTGGACCTGGGTCCCAGGCTGATATATTGTGGGTCCAAATAGGGTACCAGCCATAGCCTGTGCATCTAGCCTTGCGAAACCCATGCAAACCTAGGATGAATTTCATCCTCAAAATGCTATGTCCATTGAATTTGGTGGAAAGTTAAAAAAAAATTCCTTTCTAAATTCATTTTTTAATGCAAAAAGTTGGATTCACCCCCAAACTGTGAATTTAGCCATACATCTAAAGGAAAATCCTAGCTCATTTTTGCTATTGTGAATGAAAAACAAAAAATATTTTGCTCCATTGCTAAACTTTTTTTTTTGTTTTCCATTGCATGAATAGAGTTGAAGATTGATCGTTGAATGCCCCATGCTGGTGGTTGTGTTATTAACTTATTCCTACACATATGCAACTATTGGTTTGTTGTCAAAGAGATCGAAGTGGAAGATTTCTTCAAAATACATAGGTTTTTTTTAAGTTTTTGGTTTCTTTTTTCCTTACATTTGTTTTACAAATGAACTCTCTTGTTTCGTTTTGAGGTTTTTTCTTTTTGGTTTGTTTCAACTGTGTTGTTTATTGAACTTGTTATCTTAGGTATTAAAATGACAACCATTTCTAGCTCTAAGAGCTAACCTCACTTCAAAGCAAACCCACCCTCTCTCCTTTACATATATGTTGAAATGGTACAACTACTTCTAGATTGCGAAGGTTGCATTTGGAATTGTGCTCATTGCAAAGAAAAATATTCCAGCTCATATAGTCAAGGGAAATCCCATTTGTGACTTATCACTGATCAAAGCATCAAATATTGTCCCAATTCACCCAGTCCAAATGCTAAAGGCTTTCCAAAGGAACAAGTCTTGGCGCAAATTAAAGAGCAAGAAAAATCAGACCAAGAAGCAAGGAAAAAAGTTGCAACTCATCCTTCGCTAAAAACTAAGAAAGGATTGAAAGGGATGAAGGCCCCTCCATTGCCTTCTCATCTTTAACCTATAGAGGGCCATCCATTTTTGTCCATACCTAAAGAACAACTTGTGTACACATGAGAGATCAAAGGAACCATTGAAACAACAGTTCACAATGAGTCTAGAGGGATTGCTGATAAAGACATAGCTAAATGTGTTTATGGCATTATGCTGATGGATTGGCATTCAATGTTGTCTTCTCACAATATTGGCAAAAAATGGTGAAATCAATTAATGAGGCTCCAAAGGGGTACAAGGGTCCAGGTTATGAGAAGATGCGTACTACATTATTGGACAAAGGAGAAATATGCAAAGAATTCATTGAAGACGATAAAGGATTCATGGGTCAAAACATGGGTGTCCATCATATCTAATGGACAGAAAGATGCAAAAACTCGCCCATTGATCAATGTTGTTGCAGTGTCCCCTAAAGGGGCAATTTTTTCGAAAGTAATGAGTTGTGAAGGAGTGGTGAAGGATGGTGCATCTATTGCTAATATTCTTTGCCAAGCCATTGAGGAAGTGGGCCCTCAAAATGTTGTGCAAGTTATACCTTAACGAATGCCTCAATGAGTAAAAGGTTGTTGGGTTATTAGTTGAACATTATGTCCATATTTTTTGGACACCTTGTGTTGTCCACTCCCTCAACCTAATGCTACAAAAAATTGGCACCAAAATTGAATGTATCAAATAGGTGTATGTTGAGACCAAAAAGATCCAAATGTTCACCAACCACCATATGTCACAAAGCATGGTTAGAGAATTCTCAAGATTGTTGTTGTTGAAATAAGCTTAATAATAAATATGTTTTACTTTAGTAATCTTTTTTATTTTAATTTTTGTTGAAAAAAATTAATATTGATTTTGAAATAAGTTATTGAGACCCATTACGCTTCTGACACAATTGTGTTGAGATGACTTTTGAAAGTTTGTGAGGCACTATCTAACATGGTAATCATTCCAAATTGGTCCATATGGAGGAAATCTAGCACTACAAGGGCAGCAAAGGTTAAGCAAATGATCCTAGATGACATTTTGTGGGATCATGTTGAGTATCTCAATTTCACTAAGCCCATATTGAGCATGATTGGTTATACTAACATGGATAGGCCTTGTTTGGGTGAGGTATATGATAGCATTGACTCAATGATTGAGAAGATGAAAGTCATCATAAATGCAAAGGAGCAAAATCCTGAAGAAAAATTCTTCAAAAAAATACATGAAATCATGGTAGAGAAGATGGAACAAAATCACCAATCCATAGCATCTTATTGCCTTTGCATTGAGTCCCAAATATTATATTTCTCAGCTCCTTTCTATTGGAAAAAGAGTTCCTAGATATAGAGATCTTGACGTTTCTCAAGGGTACAAGGCAGCTCTTCACAAACTCTTTGTTGAATTGGTTGAATGGGCCAGAATACTAAGAGGGGGGTTGAATTAGTATTCCCACAAATTCTAAAACCTTCTCTTAATTACTAATATAATAATTTCAACAACTAAGCTCATCAACATGAAATAGCAAATACAAGTAACACAGCCACAAATAGAACACCGGATTTTATACATGGAAAACCCAAATGGGAAAAACCACGGAGAGTGTTAACTCTCAAGATAATATAACTAGTTATATGGTGTTTACAATATGAGGTGTCTCACTGCCGGATGGCTCACTGCTAGATTACAAAAGCGGCTCACTGTCAAAATGTGCACTGCAATAGAAAATAGTTGAACTGGGGAAAATTGCATCTCTTAATGCATGAGGTCAGTTACAGATTAAGCTCAGATAACAACTTACAAAACTTACAGCAGATCCGGTAAGGGATCACTGTACCACTGTTCACAACTGCCTACAGCAAGTCCGGTGAGGGATTACTGCACTACTCTGTCAAACCAATCACTTATCGCAGATCCAGTAAAGGATTACTACAATACTGTCTACACTTTGACTCTACTCATAAAACTACTTCTTTTACTGCAATCACTTTGTTGTCCACAACTCACATTTCTCTAATTCAGCTAACTCATACACACACTACACTCTCATCCAACACACACTCTCATTTGCCTAATGCATACCTATATATACCAGAAAACTCATACACCAAGATAATATGTCGGCCAAACACAAATGATTTACACAATAATATGTTGCCCAGATCAACATGTTATATAATAGAGCCTTAACCAAAAACATGATAACAAAGTCAACCTCCACAAGATCTCCAAAACGCTTTCTTCACATGATTCATTTACTGATGCATATACCTTAATTACCAAAACAAAACGGTGGTCTACCAGACCCATAGATACAAACCCATAAGCACAACAACTCCTAACTCCAAGATATAGCTATCACATATGCCACAAATGTTGAAACATAAATCATGATAGATATAATAGATACACAACTGATATAGCTGATACCAGGACAAGATACAAACCAAAAAACACAACACAGGATTCTGGAGATGAGGATCTTCTGGAAATAACTCCGACAAATCATCTATGCCTTACTGCTACATATCACATACATACCCATCTTCCATTGTTGCTCAACTAGCAAACCAAAACTGCTTCCAACAGCATACCATATCCGATCCTAATCAGATAAATAGGTTTTGACATCAATGACAACAATGACAATATTCACACAAGTCTAGCAATCTCCCCCTTGGTCATTGATGGCAACACATCTGAAAAAGAATAATGCATGAAACTCGAAACTCCCCCTTACTCATATGACTAATATCTCTGATACTCTACCTATCTCCAATTCTTCTCATATTCTATTTGTCTCCATCTCTATTCCTCTCCCCCTTTGACAATAATGACAAAGGGTGCCAAAAAAAAAAGTTAAAAAAGTAGACAAGAAAAAGAATTCCTTAACTACTCTTCTTTTGAAATATCTGCTTGTACTTTTCCTTCAGTTCCAGAAGAAGAACCTCCCAAGAGTGCACAAACAATTTAATACTAAAAAATAAGCTTCAGCATTCCACCAACAAGTGAACATGATAGAAACTGTCTGGAATGGATGGATTCTACTCATACTCAACCACACTATCAAGCAATGCCAAGAAATGTTTCAATTTTCCTTCAACAATCTCCTTCACCTTCCAAAAAACGCTCACATAATCTTCTCTTTGCCTTTGCAACAGTGACAATTCAGCCAGAACCTTTTTCCTCTACTCTCCATCCTTGTCACTCAAAAAATCAAATGATTTGCCTAAAGAGCACAGTTCTTCAACAACATCAATCTTTGCTTTATGTTTCACTACAGCAACCGGCCATGAAAGACAATACCTATAAACTCTGCTAGTACTATCGATATAATCTCTCATTTCATTTATGCATATGTAATATCCCCAAAATTTTTATTTTGAAATTTGGCAGTTTACAACACAACAAGGACCCGTTAGGGTTAGCAATGAAAATACAATAACTCTAAAAACTGCAACTCTTCCACTTTCTGATCACCAAGTGCCCAATCTGGGAAGGTGAGGGCATACAGTGTTGAGGGGATTGTTAGTTGCAAAATACTGAAAATTATTACAATACTCGAGCGGCAAGCCAATCCCTTCCACTTATACAGTGGGTGATGGAAGTTCTGAAACATCCTAGCGGTAAACCAGTCGGGAACAAACCAAACAACTAAAACAACAATCACTCTACCTCTTATGCAACGGGACGACTCGAAATGAAGATTACTATCAACTCCACCACTTATTCAGCGGGAGGACAACAATACAAACAAAGATAGGCGGCATGGTCAGCCTCTTCCACTTATGCAGTGGGGGATACAAGTAAATTACAGCAAAGGGATTGATCAGTACTATTGAAACAATCTTACAATAATGAATCCTGCAACTACTATCAGAACAAGAGAATTATCAACTCTAATAGAAGGAAAGTTCTACTAGAGATTACAATGGATAACACTGAAATTACAACCCAAATACACACATAATCAAAACTGAAATGAAACTATCAGCAACACCAAAAACGACCTAGAAACAATGAAATGCACACAACTCACTAAAAACTCCACCAAACAGCTCCAAACCAGCAACAAATGAATGCTAGAGGATAGGCAATCAGACCCCCAGCTCAACAACCCCATTAAATCACCCCTGAAAATGTTGCACACTGCCCTAGGATTGGCTGGAAATGTATGGCCAACAAGGAAGTTCGATCAGCAAGAGAAAAATGCATACCAAACCACTTGACACGAGCCTCCAAATGATGAATCGCCCAGCAGAGAGGCTTCCAAAGAGCTATTGCCCAAAACATACAGTCACTCAAGCAGGAAGATATTACTTAAAATCACCTACAACCACTCCAAAAACCAGCAAACTGGAAACACAAACAACACACCAAAACTAAAAATCTCTTAATCTCTTCGATCAGCACAATCTATCTCTCTGGATGAAAGGTAGTCACAAATAATAAGCTAGGTACTATCTTTCAAGCACAAAATTGATGGTTGCTAGGAAGCTCTCAACTTCGAAGCTCAATTATGGCACCATTCCGACATCATAACATTATCATTCATCAAGCATCCCCAAATGAGAGCTCAACACTCTTATTTATAGATTTTGGAGGCTCAAACTCAAATTCACATGGCACCCAAATTCACCTTTTTTCACTTGCATTTCATTCCATGACCCCTCAAGGCTTGGCGTCCCCTCTTCAACCCTCCTAGTCGAACTTTTCCAGGGTCAACAAACATAAAAACATCATAAAGCGTGAAATATTTTGCATTCTTGGTGCCACCTGACTTAGGAAATAAAATGAGACTTAGGATAAAAAAATATATATTTCCCTTCCTAAGTCATTCCTCCACATAAATTAAATATTAAAACCTTTAGGCTAAGGTAATAATATATAATAAATCACCTTTAACTCAACAACTAATTAATGCCAAATTGAAATGGAAACTGAAGTACTGAAATCATCAAAACTAAACTGGGTTGGAGCTCTACACTGAACTGCTAAGAATAGCACTATCTGATATAGCACTTACTAAAAATAGTAAGTCCTGAAAACAACTCCAAAAAGATTGCTCTTCGAACCTTGTGGATGAGCTCAAAAAACCCAGAAAAACCCAGAAACCCTAATGAGTTCCATCAACTTACTAAAAATAGTAAGTTCGGAAAACTTCCTTGAACAGAATGCATGTCACACCTTTGTGAAGCTCTCGGAAAACCCAAAAGGAATCTACAGTATGAATTGTAGAATTCCAACTAGTACATCATCAAACAGCACACGCAGATCTCCACAAAAGTTGGAAACCCTAATTTCAACTTCCAGTTAGCCTACGAGTCTCCGGAATAGGCTAATGGCCCACTGAACTTCTCATCACTGAGAAGGGGATATTACAGCATACTTATAAAGCCCTTTGTGCATCATTGCACTTCTTTAGCATGCTCTGCATATCATCATCATCTTCAAAATCTTCTACATTAATAGGTTGCTCAATTAATTTCTCCTTGACAATCTCAGATAGGTATTCCGGAAGCACATCACTAACATCTTCAGTCTTAACATTGTTTCAGAGCAAATGATGCATCAGGATGCTCTCAATCCTATCTGCCTCAACAAAGGTAAGCCACGTCTTTCCAATCTTCCTTATTCCATCTGTACTGCCAATAATTTCCAGCAAATTAGACTCATCATCAGATTCAAATACTTTTGCTCTCTGCTCTACAATAACCACTTCTCCCTTAGCCACAGGAGATTCTGGATCTTCAATTACAACAATGTCTTTCTCCTTCTAATCCTTCTTTTACTTCTTAGATTCTGAGACACCGGTAGACACAGACTCTCTCCTCTTTCTCTTACAGGAGGAAGAACCTTCTCTAGCGGAATTGGTAGCAAGGGATACCGAACCGATATTCCACATATCCAAAAATGATTTGAAATGCACATTGCATGCATCCTCTCTCTTTTCCAATCTATTCAAATATCGAAAGATTTGCCTAGCAAACAGGACTCCAAATTCCCATATCACATTCTCCTTAGCTAAAAGGGATCCCAAATAATACATAGCTAAACATACAAGCAATGATCCAAACCAAAAAGGGTAACCTTGCTCTTTTGACATCTTGATATTTTCTAGCAATAGATCCCTACAACGGGTTGATAATATTGTTGATAATCAATGCTCACTAATCACCCATCACACCGGTTAGGGTTTCAACTTATTTATTCTCTAAAGATTTCTTAACCGAAAAAGATCGTCTGTCACATAAACCAGTAACGGCCGAAAGAATCTCCTTCATGATTGGACAAGGTTTATCCAACATGATGCAATCAATCTTCTCTACAATCTGAAAATCTTTGTTGTCAATTCTTCGACAATCATCCTGGCTTCCATGACTATTAGCTCTGCTTTTCTTTTTTTTTCTCTTCAACTGCTCACAACCTCTTCAAGCACTATTATCATGATAAAGAAAAATGATCTCAAACATCAATACTAATCTTGCCAAAAATCTTTCTTAGGGTTTTGCCGCCAAGAAAAAAATTTGTCGATGATGTCAACAAAACATATTGAATTACCAGATAGCATCGCTAACACAGTCTTGTCGGACCAACGACATGAATCAACCTGAAGGGGGGACCAAAAGATTTTCTTTGAAAGACTCCCCTTGAGCTGAAGCAATAGGCTCAATTACCGAAGAGTTGCCTACATCAAATTCCAATATACCAGGCTCGCTTCTAATGTTCACCTCCTTTCTCCAAACCAAGACTTCCTTTTTCTTTGATCCATTAGCCTTCATTTCATTCTTCTCGGTAGACTTTTCCATATTTTTATTTCTGCACTGATTAGCATAATGTCTGAATTGCTTGCACTTGAAACAACTGATGATCTTCTGCACTAAATTTACTGAATGTGTTCTAGATCTACACTAATTAGCTTTGTGACCATAACCATTGAATGTATGACAATATCCATGAAACTTACTTCCAACCAGATTAAGATTCTAATTCATAGCGTGATTTCTTCAATAATTTGCTTTATGACCAAACCTCTTGCAATTGTAACAATGAATGCTTCTACAATTTGCAGCCTTATGACCAAATTTATTGCATTGAAAACAATAGCCATTAAATGATGGGTACCTTTGTGCATTTGGTTAACGAACCGGTAAACTTGTTGCATTAGTACTTTGATTCTGGGTCTTGCTTGCATCTTTTGATTTCTTCTCTGCCTTTGTCTTAACTTCTTTGCTTTTTTTTTTGTCATTCTATTTTGAACATTCATCGGTCTAAAATCCAAGTCCAGTTTTGTCTAAATGAGCTTTCTGCATGTCGATCAATTCTTCCAGGAGTTTACTACTATCAAAAACTTTACTTTCTGCCTTCAACTTCTTCACTTCTTGTTCTAGCTTCTCACATTATTCAGTCTTCAACTTGATTGATTCTTGTAGGGTTTCCCCTATCTTGTTCTTCTCCTCAATCTTCTGCATCAAGTCTTTAATAGTCTCATTAGCCTGCTTCAACTGATTGTTAACTTCCTTATGCCTCAATTTGAACTTCCGGATTTGTTCTCTTAGCTTCTGCACGCATTCATTCGCTACCTTCACATTGTAGTACCCCTCCCTTGATCAAACCTTTTTAGATTCATGTTTGACTTTAGTTGACTTTTTCAATGGATATTAGTGGATACATTATATTGTGATATTTTACTTAGACATTATGCTATGATGTGTTATACTTTGATTTAAGTTTCAGTGTGTATGTTGTTTACGCATTATTTCCCTTAATGATTATTAAATGTTATTTTAATGGATTACTGACATGGACTAACACATTTATTTTATGCGTGCGATGCGTTATATACATGTTATCATGTTTGTAAGTGTATGGGCCGCGAGGAGATGATTTTCCTTCACTCACTTCGATGAGACAAAGAACGTCATGATTCGCCTTCACCGGTGTGTCTATTGTGTTTGTATATATATGCATATGTCGTTCGTTGATGCAGAAAATTGCACGTACAAGTACCGTGTAGGTACGAGGTATCGTCTCCACTTGGCTTCACAGGTTTGAGCGTACCTTATTGTCCTGATGGAAGTGGAGGCGATAGTCATAAGTTCCTACATTTAACCCTAGTCATGCTCAATAGTGAGCATTGTCAGTCGTCCGTCAGTTCCCTATGTTTTGTATGTGGTTCATGTGCTTATTTGGTTTACTTGAGTTGCATATTATGCGTTTTGTGAAATTATTTATTAAACCTTAAGGTATTTATTAGTTAATGTGTTTATTATGCATATTTAAATAAACGGATAAAAATTAACCAAGACCCCTTAGTATTATAAATTGATAAATCTATTTGTTCAATTCATTAAATTAGGGAGTTTGATCAATTGTTATTTTCAAATTGTGAAATTGATATATGTGTATGCATTTTTGAAAAAAGTTAAATAGAAATTGGAAAATTAAAATATCTCCCTCATTGACTTTTTGAAATGGAAATTTTAGATTTTAATTAAATTCGAAAATGAAATTTTGGAGAGAAAAGGTTTTTTGAAAATTCACTTTATTGGAAATGTTTTGATTGGGTGGAAATAATTTTAACCTAGAATAGATATTTAGGTTAAAATTTTTCTATTTAACCTGTGTGTTTCACGAGAAGGAGAGGCAGTTTTTGGTTTGAAATTTGGTCTTCATCTTTGGTTGAGGAATTTTTCCAGTTGAAGGATTTAGCTCTTCTCAGATTATCTTCCAGGATAGCTTATTAAGGTTGGTGTTTGTAAAAACATTTGTTTTCAAAGTTTATTTGATTTGAAGAAAAATCTTTGTGTGTGTGTTTGAAATTATCTATTTGCAAAACACATTGAAAATTTTATCTGGAAAAGGAAGGGTTGCATTTAAACATGGAATTTAAAACCCTCTATTGTTTCATTTTAAATTTTCCATTCAATTTCTGAATTATTTGTTAAAAAAATTCTGAGTCTGTATGTTTTCTAGGAGATTGTTTTGAAAAATAAAATAAAATATATATATATTAAAAAAGTTTGTTTTGGGGGGTTTACATGGTGGGCCAGCCACCACGTACCCCATGGGAGGGGAGCTATGGCTTCCCCTTCCCATGGTGGGGGGTGAGGGAGGGGGGCAAGGGGGCGTTGTGGTTGGGCAGCCACGACGTGGCCACCCACCACAGCCACCGCCTCCTCTCTTAAAAGGGGCGGTGTGGATTAAAAAAAATATAAAGTTTTTAATTTTTTTTTATTATTGTTAATTTAATAAATTTTGTTTAATTTATATGCTATATATATATATATATATGACGAAAATTAATAAATAAATATGTTATTTGGAATTTGAAAAGTGGAAAAAACAATGAGTTTTTGGTATTGGGAATTATTAGTTTAATAAATTAATTAATTAATTTATATTTTTATATGTATTGTAAATATGTATAACTATATAAATGTAATTTTGTTTTTTTTAATTTTTGATAAAATGGTGATATTTATATGTTGAATTTTGAAATATGGATGAATTAGAAAACCTTGGTAGATTTGCATTTTAACAAAATGGAAAAATGATGTCATTCTAGATTAGCGAAGATGCGTGATTTAATTGACCGTATTCACATTTATTTTTGAAACTGCAAGTCCTTGGTTGAATGTATCAGATGTTGTCATGTAGTTGTCTTCATGGTTGTTCATGTCACTAGTCAAGGATTTGTCAATTAGTAATATTGTGTAAGGGTTTGTTTGGCCAAGTGGTTTTTTGCTGTTCGAACTTCGTGTACATTTCAAGTTATACCTTGGTTTTGGGAGTTCGTTTGGTCCTTTTTGGTTAAGTGTCATAAGGGAGAGTGGCCTTTTGAGTGGGGGTCGCGCCCAAAGTGGTTAGTAGGGTAACCCATCGAAAGTTTCCTTAAGTGATAACTTAATAATATATTAGGGGGCTTGGTAGATGAAACATTAACTAACATAATTTTACCTCTCTCATGGTTGAGTGCTAGTACAGACTCAGGATGCAGTGAGAAGGCCTGGAATGGCAAACCAACAACCTTGTCCTCACGAAAGAATTGTTTGGGTCCACATGAGACTTGGATGGGGTCAGGGGTTCGGGAGAGGTTACCAAGGTAACCCAAGATGGGGGTCGGGACCTATGGAGGCCTGTCAGGGTAACCATACCAAGCTATATGATGACACTCTTCCCTTACGGTCACTAGTGTGTAGTCTTGTTGGTTTCACCTGAATTTTGATGTGGAGTCATGTTCTGCGAGTTTTTACTTCATGTGAGTCCTTCTGATGTTGTGATTTGAACCATGTGTGTGTGCATACCTTTAGGTTGCTAGTGGGTCTTATTTCTATCTCCTAGCATGGTGGGGTGGTTCTTTTTGAGCCATGTGGTCGAGTGGTAGTGCCACTTTCCATCAGGTGTGGTTGTTCCTTCTTGTGGAGTTGGCTTCACAGGTGTTCCAGTTGTGCTTGGATTCGAGCGTCTTGTTATCCAGTTGTATCCCATTTGTTATGGATCATTCTTTGTATATCTTGGACCTTTTATGGTCAGTTGTATTAATTTGAATTGTATGCCTTCATGGCAAGATGTAAATTGTAATGTAAACATTATCTGATTTTGAAACTTAATGATTTAATGAAAAGCAATGTAACTTTTATCTTATGATGCAAGCAATGTATGAATGGAAATTAAATGTTAATGCATATGTTTCATTTGAATATAGATGTAATGTAATGGATTGACTCCTAATGTATGAACTTAGACATGTTATCAATATTTTATACTATTGGATAATTAACCTTTGATAAATATAATTATGTTTGTAAGTTTGATCAACTTAATTACATTAATTAATATTAAGCTATGTTAGTGGTAAACCAAGTTAACCAAGTTGGGAAACCCTTTGTGTTGAGTTACGTCTTCCGTTGTGTAATCTAAACTTGATGTTAACTCAATGTATCATTATTCTTATTAAAGTTTTAAGAAAATTGTTTGCACTCATTTCTAGTGTTTTAGTTTAATCCCTTCGGGGTTTCCTGGCAGGGCGTTACACACATTCTCTTTCGATTCCTCATTCTCAACCTCAACACTTTCCAAATCTTCAAGAGCTAACTGTAATTCTTCATCCAACTGATATTCTTTAGTTATACTCATCAGTGCCATGATTCAACCAACAAGGATCTCCCTCAAGCGGTTAAGCTTTCAAGCAAGGGACCAAAGCTCTGATACCAAATGTTGAATTGGTTGAATGGACCAGAATATTGAGGGGGGGGTGAATCAGTATTCCCACAAATTCTAAAACTTTCTCTTAATTACTAATATACTAATTTCATCAACTAAGTTCATCAACATGAAATAGAAAATACAAGTAACAAAACCAAAAATAGAACACCAGATTTTATAGGTGGAAAACCCAAATGGTAAAAACCACGAAGAGTGTTAGCTCTCAAGATAATATAACTAGTTATATGGTGTTTACAAAATGGGGTTGTGTTGGTGTCTGTTTTATCATCTACCAAACATTAAAATAAAGTGCCCATAGATAATTTACCCTCTCTTGAACAAAATCACCTCGTATGCTAAGATTGCTAGAAGATCATATGGCGATTCCAAGGTTTCTTTTGTCAGTTCTTGACGTGTGGATAAGCTTAATGGGCATTGTAATTTGTTGGTAATACACAAAGGGACTTACGCTTGAATGAATTGTCAACAACTTTGGGACTTGGATGGATTTATCAATTAAAGCTTTCCCTCTTTCTTTCGTTTTGGGATTTTCAGGGTTTAAGACTTTCAAACAAAAGGGCAAAGGGACAAGGGTTGAGAAATCTACTCTAATCCTATAAATTCTAGAGACGGTATTGATTCGGTGGACTCAATAAACCACACTTTGTTCTGCCTCACCTAAGACAACTTACACAAAGTGGATGCAATCTTCAAGGGATGTGCTTAAGATCGGAAGTTTAAGCATACACAAAATGGAAAGCTCAGACTAACTTGCACAGTGAATGAAAATCATCCATTCACCAAAAGTATGAGCAGAGATACACCATAAACCAATAATTATCTGAGCTTACATTCAACTAACAACGTAAAATAAATTCTAACTAATGTGTTGAAGAAATTGAAAACCTTGCTTAATCACTCAAACAATAGGGATTACAAAGCCTTAAGAGAAAGCACACATGTAATATATTATCTGAAAAATGACCTTCATGCAACAATATTTCAAAAACCTCACACTCTCCAAATGAGAGGAGGCAACCTTATATAGTAGTCTAGAAATTATGAACGGCCGAGATCGAACAATGATCGAGGGCTCAGATTAAAAGTTCAAAACCCTAATTAGGGTTTCCCCAAACTCTAACAGTTTAAATGAATGGGAAGGAGACAAGTGGCACAGCTGCTATTCTCACTGAGGTGAGTGTCCAGTTTCCTTTTCTGTAGATTCGATGTATCTGGGATTCTGGACACAAGAAGTCGCACCTCCTCCATGGTGACACTTGGCAAGTTGCTAATTTGGAAGTCGACCATGTCCACATCATCAGTACAGGTGGCGAGTATGCATTCCCAATCAACTGCTTGTGCAAGGAAATTCTCATCAATGAGGAGAAAACTCGAAATTCTAGAGAAATCTCCTTTCAGAACCGTTCTTGAAACCTTAAAAAAGTTTGATTGGATTCTAGCTCTCAGATTTTCGGCGTGCAGATATTTTTCTCACACCACCTCTCGCTGCCAGATTTCTGCTGCCACATGAAACACCTTATCTTGAATATCCTTAACAATTTTCTTGACTTCCAAACACTTGGCTTCAGATTTCTTCAAGGTTTTAACCTTGGTTATCAAAGTAAAATACCAAGTGCTAAGGTTATATCTACTTCCTAATTGAATGACTCCTCCATCCACTAACTCCTACTGAGAAAGTTCCTGAATGATCTTCAACTGTGGGAGAACCCTATTCTGAATTTTTTCGACTTCTTCCCAATTCTCAGACAAATCCTGAATTTTGGCCAACAAAGAAGAGGTAGACTCATATGTCGATACCAGATTTTTAACAAGTGTATCTGCACGCTCTAAGGTCTCAGAAGTCCATTCCTTGGCTTCTCTAAAGGTATCCTTCATATCATCATAGTCCCTCATGTATTCCTGTGGAAGAGGCACAGGAGAAGCGGCTGGTATTTCCTAATTGAGTGGCTTTGTCAAGTGTATCACATACTTCTTCCATTACTCATTCTCTTCTTCCAATCTTTTCCTTTTCTCTACTTCTTTGTTCAGCCTTTCCTTCAATGTATTGCAAGTATCATCAAACTCCTAAACTTCCTCGAGTTTGGTACTCTTTCCAAGGTTCACAGTGGTGATCTCATAATCTTCTGGAGCAATATTATCCTAAGTTTTACCTTCTTTGGGTACAGCTATCTGTATCGATCTGAATCCTGCACTCTTCTTGAATTAAAGAGAACTTCTTAGCTAGTTTGAGCGGTCTTATCTCAATTGGTTTATTCACCATAGCCAAGAATGTTGTTGTGTTCTCTTTTGAATGAGCTTCCTCGAGAGCCTTAGCCATTATCCTTTCTCTTAACCAATCTGGAATGGTTGATTGCTCCATGCCATCTCATCAAATTTATCTTCAGTTTCCTTGGGCGCAGTGACAATACCATCAAAGAATTCTCTTGAAGGCTCAAGTTCTTCACTTTCTGCAGTCCTGGCAGAATTTGGCTCTTGAGCTGGTTCTTCCATTATCTCTTCAACTGAAGAAGGAACTCTTACCTCATTATTTCCCATATCAATATTCATCTCCTGTTCATTAGTTATAGTCTTGACTAGAGCAGCGAATGCAGCACTTAAGGTCGAATGACCTTCGTTTGATTTATACCTTCTACTTGCATCTCCAACTATTTTCTTTCCTTTACCACTAATAGAATTTTCAGTGGGTTCTTTTCTTTTCCTAGACCCGACACTTGACGAAACACCATATGGTTTGAAGACATTGATCCATTGGTTCCCATGAGATCATATGTGAAATCAACACCTTTTGATCTAAGACCCTTTGTCTTCTTCGTTGCCCACCATTTCAAATACTCAATCACTGGTCTCATGAGGTCGCTCAAATCAGACCTCTCAGAATCTGACCAATCAACCAAGGTAAGGGGCTCATTTCTCAATTTATCAAAGTGAGGCTGCTCAAATTCAGGATCATCCTTAAGCTGATCTGCTACTCGAAATACTTCTGATTCAGGGGAAGTCTAGACCACAATCTCCTTCTGATTTCAAAGCTATCATCTGCATTAGCCCAATAGTCTTCGAGATCAGGTCTAAGCTCGAACATCTCTCCATCAACCTTTTTCATCCAGTGAGAAGGGTCAAAATGCCTTCTGGCCTTATACTGAAAGAATGGGTACCAAGAAAGCTCATTTTCAACACTAGTGGCAGCTTGTGCCGATGAACATGTCTCAAATCCATTTCCAACATGAAGGGGAAAAGACGCTCCTGTCTTTTGCTTCCCTCTCTGAACAATAATAAAACTTTCAAGTTGCCTCATAACTTCAAGTAACACTACTCTGTTGGTGGGATACATAGGTAACTCGTAAGGAGGTCCAAAGAATCCTTGAATTCTAAGATAAGTAAATCTAGGGTATTGGATGTACCAAAGCCCGAATCTGTTGACCAAATCTTCAGACTCCTGAGAGAGCCTCTGATGAAGACCACCTCGGAGCGTCCTGGTAATGTGTGATGCTCTACAAAAAGGGTTAGAAAATCTGTTTGATGGCAACACACACAAGAGCACAAGAAACGAGCGATAGTGTTAGCAACAAAAGATTATCCTAAGCAGACATATCAAGAGAGATATTAAGCATGAAATAGAAAGCATACAAACATAGAATAGATAAACTATACTTCTCCAAATGCTAATCAAAATGCTCATAGTTGTTCCTCCTTTGTTCCTCTCCTCTCCAAGTTCCACATGAGTGTAGCTCTTAGCAACTTTTTGCACTATGGATGCCTTATGGAGGTTCAAGATTGTAGATGATTATGAAAAGTATGCAAATGCAAGCTTAATAACCAAATAAAGATGAGTTATCTAAATGCTATTTGTTAATTTTAACCAAAAGAGTGAATATGACTAAAATATGCTAAATGCTCTCTAAAATTCTCTATAACTTAGATGCATACAAGTTTTTAGGATCTGGATTATGAAGAAATGGGCTCTATTTATAGGAAAAATGGAGCAATGGATGGTTGAGATTGAGTAATCTCAACAAGGGTCAGGATTGAATGGTTTGAGATCTATGTGAAGACTTTCAACCCAATCCCAGGATGACAAGTGTCAATATGAGATAGGTTGAGAGGAGAGGGAATATGAATTAAATGCTTGACAAGACCTGAGGGTTAACTTGGGAGTTAAGGTCAAGGTTGGGTTGAGTGAATAAATTCTTTATTCAAGGAATAAAGCTTTTATCCAATGGATAAACTCTTGTGCAAAGGTTAAAGGGATAACCATGGTCAAAGCAATAAATGCTTGAGGAGACACATGAGTCACATGAGGGTTGAGTTAGGGGTTAACCATAAATGGTCATGTAAGAGCCATAAGTGGTTTGGAAGACTTTAGAGGTTAATTTGTTGAACACACAAAGTATTAAATGCTTTTCAAAGACTTTGAAGTCTTTGAGAAGTGACTCCAAGTTGCTTAGGAATGTGACAATAATTAAGGGATGGATTAGGTTAATTAGAAAGGGTTTAGAAGAATCTAGAAGGGGGTTAGGATTGCAAGTGGGTCTGGTGGGTGAGGGAAAATAGGATTTTTAATTAAAATAAAATTAATTTATTTCAACTTGTGGTTGCAACTTGCATTTGTAGGAAAATGCAAGTGGGGGGGAATAAATGATTTAAATAAATGTTTTTAATTATTTATTTAAAAGAAGAAAGGGGATTAGATTAAATAAATAATATTTATTCATTTAATTGATTGTGAATTTGGTTTAATGAATTAATTAAAATAAATTGAATAATTTATTTAATTAATAGGAGAATGTTTTTGAAGATGAAATTAATTAAATGTTAATTTAATTAACTGATGGCTAGTGGATTTTTAATCAAATAGATAGCAAATATTCATTTAATTAAAATGGACAGATTTATGTGACTACATTGTGCATCAAAAATGCATCATTGACTCTCTTAAAGTGAAGTTTTGCCTCCAAGTGCAACTGTGGGTAGTAATCATAAACAACAAACTGATTCTCCTTATTCCCCACTTCTCCTCTACAGGTGAGTTCTTTAAATCTGTAAGTTCGAGCAAGAGAGTACACCAAATAAGAACTCATATAAAATGTCATGTTCTCTTCCAAGTTCTTCAATTGGTCATCAAGATTATTACTTATAATCGTTGCCAATCAATCATCTTTACTCCGATAATTATTTCATTGATGAAGTAGTACATCCAAGGCTCAAATAGCACACCTTGTGGACTACCCATGACTCTGTTCAACAAAACTATCATGTCTCCAATATCCTCCTTAAAGCAGGCTCTCACAAGATCCTTGGGTAACTTAGAAGCACCCTTCCTTGGCTTATCCAACCACGAATGGTTGATATTGGCCACATATTCTTCAACATTATCTTGATAAAGTTGTGTTGCTTCCTCCTTGGTTATGTAAACAGGGTTATGATATTCACGGATGCGGAAAGCTTCCCTAGTAGAAACCTCACTAATGTTTGCCAAGACTCGCCCGTCAGGTGCTATGATCTCTCGGTTTATAGGATCGTAATGTTTAGAGCATTCCACCACCAACTCAATACACTGCATCGCTGGAAGGAAGCCAGCAAATTGTTCGATTCCATTTCTCATCATCTTTCTGGCAATTGTTGTAGGCATCAGGTTGTCCAGGCCATACATTCGCTTCTTGAATTCCCTCAAGTTGATATGTCCCAAGTTAGTGTCTCCGACCAGCTTCCACTTGGACTTCATCTTAGATTGCGGAGGGGAATCTTTATCCACCTGAAACTTCATCCTGGCTGCAAGATATTCCAAAATTTGTAAAGCAATCAAACCAACTTAAGTTAAAATCTGTACTTTTAAGCGTAGTTTGTGAGTTTGGGGGCTAAGTAATTTGTGGTTTTTTTTTTCTTTTCAACACTTAGCCACAAATATGGGATTTTCCACACTTGATTATTCTGAGAATCTTAAGAAAACCTTTGAAAATCACGGTATTTAGAAAATTTTAGGTCTGATTTTCATTTCAAAATCAGATTTGAAAATATCAAGTCCAAGAAACTCCATTCAATCTTGCTTTGAAGGGCAGGAAATAAGAAAGAGAAGAAGATTAATCTATGAAATTTACTCTTTCTTTTCAGAACAAAACCATGTTAAAACCTTGATGTACTTTCACCTCCGAAGAAGAATGAGAAAATAAGCTATCAAGAACAACTTTCAGATGCTACATTCAGAAAATCAGTGGGTTTTGTCCTCCAATCAGTCAGAAATTTTCAAAATTTGAATATAACTTGGTGAATAAGAGGTTGAAAACTCAGGCTTACACTTAAAACTTCCTCAAAAAATCTGCAAAAAGCACTTCAAAATAACGTTCAACCTGCAAAAGAACTCCCAAACTTTCTCTCAATATACTCAAAACTTCGAACTTCATGTGTAAAAATGAGAGAGTGAATAAGGTATTTGTATAAGAGTTCGAATTTCATATTTGGAAACACAAAGGATCTTCAAAATTTGCTTCTAATTTGCTCTTCATTTATCGAACTTAGACATTCAGTCTTTAATCTTTCAAAGAAAGTTTCCAAATCGGACCTTAGTGAATTGTCATCTGTTTGGCAAGTTCAATCTTTCAATTTTCAGTTCAAGATGAAAGTTTCTAAATCCATTTACAGTTGTAGTTTGAACTTGATCTTCAATATTCTCTTTCTAAAACTTTCCAAATCTGTCACAGTTCGAACTTGGGAATCAACTCTTGATGACATAACCTTGGAATATTCCTTTGTTTCAAACTTAGCAAGTTTTCTCCCTTGGGCAAACTTCATTAGTTTTATTCTCTTTTCACTTGAGGTAGGGCAGACTTCATTGATTCCATGTCACATAGCATTGACCAAGGGTGGACATTGTTATGCTTCAAGGCGGACTTTGTTGAGTTTAGACCCGTCCTATCTTGCTTTAAGGCGGACTTCACCTGCATTGTGCACTTCAAAACACTTCCAAGGCAAACTTTGTACAACTTGTGCACCAACTTATGGTGGACTTTGTTCTTTTCATGACCAAGGAGGACGGACTTGCTCTAACCTTTGCACTTCTCCCACATGCTACCTCCTTCATCCTTGGGCGGACTTCATTAACTTCTTGTACTTCATACTCAACCAAGGGCGGAGTTTATCAATCTTGTGCACCATGAAAGTGGACTTGGTGAGATCTATGCTCTTGCTCACATATCCTTAGGCGGATTTTGTAGAAATCAGGAGCTTCATACATGGGCTGACTTGGTGAGGGATGTGTACCTTGATTATTCTATTGGGCGGACTTCATCAATGTCAGGAACCATACACTTGGACAGACTTCACCAAGGTTGTGCACTATTCACTTAATCAAGGGCGGACTTCATGAAACTCAGGCACCATGGGATCAAAACTCAAAATCTTCATACCCTGTGCAATTTTTTCCAAATTTGCTTGAAATTTGAAATTCGCATATCTTTCATCCATTGAATTCCTCAGGATCCCTAAAATATAGGAAATTGGCTTTTTTGATCAAAACTTGAATTTTGGAGGATTTTGACGATTGTTTTCAATGCATCTCAATGTTGGTAGTGCAAACCCTAGATCCCCTTTCCCAAAATAGAAAAAGCATCCCTAAAAAATAGGACAAACTTTCTAAAAAATAGCCACTTTGGGGATCATGCTCGGAATGCCAAAAACGAAACTTCCTAAAAAATAGGAAAAAGCAAAAAAGCAAAACTTTCTCAAAATAGAAAGTTGTCCAAATCCACTCAAATCAATTGCAATCTTCGTCCTTCGGCATTTCTAGGCACTCTGATGGTGTCTAGACTCTGTTCTAACTTGGTTTGCACAAACTGTCTTACAACTTCAAAACTCAGACCATTTAAAACTAACAAACTTGGCAATACCGATGCAGGAAGGTCAGAAGGCTCAAACAAAAACACTAGAAAGCAGGAAAAAGGGAGGGTCCCCATTTTCAATGGGGTGATGTGTGAAAAGGTCACAACAGGTGGCTCATTGTTGGATGGCTCACTACAAAATTAAAAAAGCAGCTCACTACCGAAATGCTCATTGTAATAGAAAATAGTTGAATTGAGGAAAATTGCATCTCTTAATGTAGGAGGTCAATTCCAGATTAAGCTCAAATAACAGCTTACAAAACTTACAACAAATCCGGTAAGGGATCACTATACCACTTTCCACAACTACCTGTAGCAAGTCCGGTGAGGGATTACTGCACTACTCTGTTGGACCAATCACTTGCAACAAATTCAATAAAGGATTACTACAATACTATCTGCACTCTGACTCTTCTCATAAAACTGCTTCTCTTATTGAGATCACTCTGTTGTCCACAACTCACATTTCTCTAATTCTACTAACTCATACACACAGTACACTCTTATCCAACACACACTCTCATCTTCCAAATGCATACCCATACATATATCGGAAAACGCATACATCAAGATATTATGTCGGCCAAACACAAATGATTTACACAATAATATGCTGCTCGGATCAACACGTTATCCAATAAAGCCTTAACCAGAAACATGATAACAAAGTCGACCTTCGCAAGATCTCCAACACGCTTTTTTCATATGATTCATTTACCGATGCATATACCTTAATTATCGGAACAAAATAGGGGTCTACCGAACCCATAGATATGAACCCATAAGCACAAAACTCCAAGCACAACAACTCCTAACTCCAAGATACAACTATCACATATGCCACAAATGTCAAAACATAAATCATGATAGATATAATAGATACACAACTGATATACCTAATACTCAGACATGATACAAACGAAAAAGCACAACACAGGATTCTGGAGATGAGGATCTTTCAGAAATAACTACAGTAGATCATCTATGCCTTGCTGCTTCATATCACATACATACCTCCTCTTGAGTATTAAACTCTAAGAAATGATGCAAAAATAGGTGAATTTTGCTAAGCAAAATGTAGATCAAAGCTCTCCCTTGGATAAAATGCGCCTCCTTTAGCCTTCACAAGAATCAACTCCACTTCCTTCTAGTCTCCAACACTTAGAAGAAATCTGCTCCAAGCAAGCCAGATTTCACACCTTCAATTAGCCTTCCAAATTCGCACTTGAAGCAATGATTGAATGAATTGAATTGTGAAAAAACACCTCCAATATATAGAGCGCTCACCCCTTTGCTCCCTCTAGGCCGACTTGGCAAAAAGAGGTTAAAAAATAAATAAAATTCCCAAAAAGGGGGGCCGACTTGGCAAAATAAATGAAAATAAGGCTTTAAGCGCTTTATATTTAATTTTAATTTAATAAAAATTAATTTTAAATGCCTCCAAGATAGAAGTTCGATTTTTTAAGGCTTAAAATTAATTTATTAAATGCCAAAATGTCTTTTATTTAATGCCAATTTAATTTTAATTTTTTCAAATGCCTCAAAATTAGCAAATTGGCGATCTAAGGCAATTTGGAGAATATTAATTTTTAAAACAAGGCTTAATGAAACTTCCTGAGGATTTCGCCCTGGACCCTCTCTGAGGGTCAGGAGCGATTTTTCATTTCTTGCTCAAATTTAGCACTTTTCTACCTCCAAAATTTCTTCAAGACATTTCAACTAGGTCCTTTCACTGAATTGCAAACTTAGCTCAATCCAATTTTGGAGAAAAGGCATGATTTTGAAGTTTCTCACTATGGGCCCTCTCTGAGGGTCCGTAGCGATTTTTCGCTGTGGACCTTCTCTGAGGGTCAGGAGCGAAATTTGACCTTTTGAACTCTCTATCAGGATAATTTTATGGAATATAACATTTAAGAATACTTTAAGTTATATTCCATATATACTTTCAGGATGTTTGAGAGTGGTTTCAGACCTCCAGGAGCTATATTGCAAAATCTAGTTTTTGGAGGATTTTCAGTTTTCCAGACTTAGTCAAATTTCAGGATCAGGACTTTCAGACTTAGCCAAATTTCAGGATCAGGACATTCCAGACTTAGCCAAATTTCAGGACATTCCAGACTTCATCACTCAAGCACGACCTGCTATCCAGGTGATCCCCTTGGCGACACTCAAAATGCAAGGCTAACTGACAAAACCCTAAAAAACCTAAAAACAAACCCTAAAAAGAAAAAAGTAGGGGTCCCCATTTGCAATGGGGCGATGTGTGAAATGGTCACAACAGACGGAAATCCCACCAAGTGTCGTGTGGACAGCGCTGGAGGTTAGCCCGGCAGTAAACCGGTTGATGAACCACCTCCCCCGATTGCTTGCACAAGCATCGCTAGCACAACAAGCCCGCCTGGAGGAGATTGCCCAGGAAGAGCGACGACAACAAATCCTGCAACACTACAAAGAGAACAGCCGACGAGAAACGGAACGAGATGGCGCCAGGCCAGGAGGGAATTGAACCTTGAACTTTTTATATTCAAATAAAAGTGTCATTGACACGAGTTGTATTGGAGGAAATGAATTAATAAAGACGTGTTTTGATTTATGTATTGTGAGTTATGGAAATGTGCGACAATTAATGCCCAACCTATTGAATAAAGATAGAAATAAAAAAGCAAAAACGGACGAGTGGGAGGCCGTGCAGAGGGCCTTGGTTCTGGAACAGCAAGTAGAACGTAGACAAAGGTTGAGGCAACTTGCCGAAGGACGACCTGCCAAAGGGTGGCCCGAGGGGAGCCAAGGACATGTCACGGAGGGTGCAGAAGCCGACGGAAATTTCTACGCGAAGCCACGAAGAGTTTCTGGAAGAAACAAGGTTACGGCAAAACCTAGTCGAGGAGACTCGGGATCAGTTTAGAAACTTATCCCTTACACCACGGAGTGAAGATCACCAACGGGAACCAGGAGTGGGTGCGGGTGAGAGCGAAGGGGAGGGCAACCATACGGCTATAGGTGCGACGCACGGCAGGCAGAACACGGTACCACCAGTCACCCACGCAGGACACACCACGGGCGTTGGAGGAAGCGGCGCAAGGGCTCAGACACAGCAACAGCCACCGTAGGGGAGACGACCCCCATTAATGGCAGGTAAACAGAAACTACCGAAGTTTAATGGCGACGGGAAGGAGGATCCCATTCGCCATTGTCGAACGTGCGAAACCATATGGTCAGCAAACGGTGTTACCGATCAAGATGAATGGGTAACACAATTCCCAGCAACCTTGAGGGGAGTGGCCATAGACTGGTACTCAGATATGGACAAAGCTAAAGTCGGCACATGGCCCGACCTGAAGGAGTTTGGGATAGAGTTTCGTCTCCTGAGAGATGACAACGAAATAGTCGCCGAGATCTATGGAACGAAGCAGAATAAGAACAAGACAGTGCGAGCTTATAGTCGGCGGCTGAAGGAACTACTGGGAAAAATGGAGAGTCAACCAGCAAATGGGTTGAAAAAGCGATGGTTCATGGAGGGACTAAAGCATTCCCTCTAAAAGAAGATGAAAACCATTCCACCTACATCGTACGAAGACGCATATAATAGAGCGATGGATCTCGAGAGCGAGACCAAAACATCGAAGAAAAAGAAGAAGGATAGCTCATCCGAGGAGGATGACTCGTCACAGGAAAGGAGCAGCGACAGCGAGGCTGTCAAACGGGTGCGAGCGCTCCAGAAAGACGAGGAGCGAATGAGAAGGGAATTCAAAACAATGAGAAGCACTAGTCGGACCGAAGGGGACATATGGTGCACTGAGTGCAAAGAGGAGGGGCACACAAAGGGTACTTGCCCGAAGAAGGCATTCTGCGAGATTTGCCAAGTGATGGGACACTGCACCAAGGAGTGCCCATACAACATGAAAACCCGAAGCATGCAAATGAACCAGGAGCTATTCACGGAGCAGGCCACAACATCCGCACCAGCGGGTACGGGCCAACAAACTAACACAACGGCATCATCTGGAGGATAACGAGATAATAGACGCGGCGGCGGAAGAAATAATAACAATAACAATAACAATAACAGAAACCGGATCCAGTATGATGCCAAGGGCCAGCCAATGATTCAGTGTAGGGCCTGCAATCAGTGGGGACATTTCGCCCGCAATTGCACGAAGGAAGCCAACCCTCAGCACCTCTGCTGATGGTGCGGGCCAGGCGACCATGAGGACGCAAATTGCCCGAAGCCTGGTGTAAACCTTCTAAACATAGAACCTACGAAGGAAGAAGTGTTGGCAATCACAAGGGCGCAGGCTAAAAAGATTGCCTACCCAAATCCCCACACGGAGACCGAGAGAGTGCGGGAGGCCAGAGACGAGATCACAAAGGAAATGGCCACACAAGGACAGAACAGCCACCAGACAACAAGTCCACCACGGATGAGGGGAGAAGAGGAAATCTTACGGCAAATATTGCAGGTAGAGGTACCCGTGAGAATTCAAGACCTCTTGGAGACCATGCCGCAGCTAAAAACGGCTATCTTAAACTCTGTACTCCCACAAGTAAAAACGAGGGAGGTCGTGAGCCCCACAACCGACCCCGTGTTTAGGGAGGTCATGAGCCCCGCGGTCAACCCCATGTTGTTGGTAGTCAACAGCAGACGCCACCTGACGGTGGTAGAAATGGGTATACTGGGGACTACCTTGACAGACACTATTGTGGATGGAGGGTCGAGAGTAAATGTACTCCCAGAAGCGACATGGAAAAAATTGGGAAAGCCAACGTTGTGGCCCTCTACGTTCAACCTACTAGGGGCAGACCAACACGGGATTAAACCCCTTCATACCCATTCTCATAGCCGACCATCTTGATCGGTAACTCATGTACTTGGTAAACAAGCCTATTATCCAGGGGAGGATAAGCCATTGGCTATTTCTACTGCAGGAGTTCACATTTTTAATTGTGGTAAGACCAGGGCGAAGCCATGTCATAGCCGACCAGCTGTCCCGGATTAAGTCGGGGGAACCTCCAGAGGGAGTAAACAATGATTTTCCGAATGCACACTTGTTCCAAATAGTCGTACTCCCTTCGTGGTACAGAAGATTGGAGAGTACCTATCGACGTCCCGATTTCCGGAGGGTATGCCTCCAGGGGAACGAAGAAAGCTCGTATTAAGGAGCAGGACTTTTTTGCTCATCAACGGGTTACTCTACAAAATGGGGTCGGACCAGGTATTAAGGCGTTGCGTCATGGAGGAAGAAGTCTCGAGCGTATTAAGGGAGGCACACGAAGGACCCGTAGGTGGACATATGGGCCCAAACACTACAGCCCGCAAGGTGCTTCTCGCAGGACTATGGTGGCCAAGGGTACATCACGATGCCAGCGAGTGGGTCGTGGGGTGCAACACTTGCCAACGGGCGAGCAAACCTCTGAAGCGGGACTTCATGCCCCTCAACCCGTCGCATGCACAAGAACTCTTTGAACGATGGGGACTCGACTTTGTGGGTCCTCTTAAGGCCAGCCGCACACGACGGTGCCGGTACATTGTAGTTGCGACAGAATACTTGACCAAGTGGGTGGAGGCAAGGGCTCTCCCAGATAATTCGGCAGTAAGCACAGCGAAATTTATTTACGAACAAATCATTAAGCGATATGGTATACCTATTCAATTGACCAATGACCGGGGGGGCCACTTCGTGAACCATGTCATACGGCTGTTGACATCAAAGTTCAAGATTTTTCACTCATTATCGAGCCCGTACTACCCATGTGCCAATGGCCAGGCGAAGGGCACAAACAAAATATTCGTATCGGTAATTTACAAGTCCTGTGGGGTAGAAAAGTAAGATTGGGAGGAGAGGTTACCCTCTGTACTATGGGCCTACAGAACAACTTACAAAGTGACCACGGGTCAGACCCCGTTCCAACTCATGTACGGGCAGGAGGCGGTGGTGCCAGCGGAATTCATGGTGCCAAGCCTTCGCATTGCAGTAGAGAATAGACTCGGGGATATGGAGAGTCTGAGGGAGAGACTGTATGCCTTAGGTAAGTTGGACGAAAAAAGAACGCTGGCACAATGGGCCACAGAGGCAGCCCAACAAAGACGAAAGGTGTGGCACGACAAGCACCTACGGCGAATGAAGTTTACTCCTGGACAGCTAGTGTTGAAATTCAACGGGAAGAACAAAATTAAACCTGGGAAATTCAAAGTGCGATGGCTAGGGCCCTTCCGGATACGCGAGGTCAATACGAACAGGGCGATTAAGTTGTGGACGCTGGACGGGAAGGAGGTGCTAGACACCGTCAATGGATTGAAATTAAAGATTTATCACGAACGGAGGGAACTTGGCCCCCCTAGTCTGGATGTTTGTCAGTCTAGTGTAAGATAGAAAAAAAAAAAAAAATTGGGTCCACCATGCGGTGGAACCACCAACGGTGGGACCACCGAAGGTGGAACCACCGTGCGGTGGAACCACCAATGGTGGGACCACCGAAGGTGGAACCACCGTGCGGTGGGGCCATCGAAGGTGGTCACCCACACACCGCACACCCAGCATAAAACCCCGGCACAGCACTATGCAACATTAAAATGCCAACAAAACAAAAAGGAGGACGAGCCCACACACGGGAAAACAAAAGACACCCGCACAATCCCACGCAGCCACGCAAAGGGAAAAAAAAAAGGGACCGCCATAGGTAGACCAGCCACACAAGAAAAAGGTCGTTACGAAGGTGCCTAAGACCGTACGATTTTAACGAGAAATCAGTTATACAGAGATTAATGGATTCAGCAAGGAAAAGAAGTTGGAAAAAACAGCTGCACGCTTCCTCCAGTAGCAGCCAGAGGGATAGCAATATCAAGATTTTAGCGTTAGGAGTACATGTTGCAGGCGGCACCATGGATGTCAGCGCCCGACAAAAGCAAAAACAAAAGGCACCACAGGCTGCCATAAGTGCGAAAAACACAATGACGCCCCAGAACATCACCTTTGAAGGCTTGAATGGGTCAGAATGCCGGAAATGGTGGCAGGACACTCTTGAGGATGATCTGGTGAAGCAAAACCTCCGAAAGGCAGAAGTGGAGTTGGCTATTCGGATGCCCGTGTTTCCTATCTGCAAGTATGAGGGTGCCCTATGGTTCATGGTAGACACCTTCAACAGGCACACATGCACCAGCACTTTCGAATACCTCGGGAGGGATGTTACCGTATCTTTCAAAGCAGGGGACTTCACGAGGGTATTCGGCATCCCAGGCAGACAAGGCAAGAAAATAGAACTGAAGGCTAAAAAGATGAAACGGGAAGAGAGGGAGCGGTGGATTAAATTAATCTCCAGGAACTTGACGACAGCAGAGTTGGACAACATGGCTAGTGCCACGAAGGGTCAAGGAATCCGTAAGACTTTGGTTGCGGAGGGCAACTGGAGATGCATTATGGATGTCATCAAGAGCAGATTGACAGGGTTGGGTAGGGCGTCGAACATCGCCCTCCCTCAGATTATGCTGATGAACGGGTTGATGAATGGCATCGTGTATGATTGGGCCGCGTTACTCGCAGAGCGCATGTATGAGTTTTTGACGCTGCAACATCGCACATTCTATATGCCTCACTACGCTATAGGGTTGTTCCTAGAGGCCACGCGGGAAGCAGTGCCCAAGGAAAAGTTGGAGATACGACCACAGGAACTGTTGACAACAGGTGAGCCTCCAATAATGTATTGGAGGCACTTGGACATTGGGCACTCTTCCGTGAAGAGGAAAAGGGCGATAGATACGGCCTCAGCTTCAGGGGAGCTTGACAGCGGGAGGGATTCTAGTAGCACAAAGGAATCAGAAACGGAAGAGGAGGACGATAGCAGCCGAGCGACGAAGGAGCCTGTACGAGTCCTGTTTGCCCCACCCCTGCTACCGATGGGCATGCCTGTGCCATCATCTGGAGTGGGCGGCCCCTGTATTCCGGCCTTCGGGCAGAGCCGTACGCCTGTTATACTTGGTCCCCTCCAGCACGAGCACCAGGGAGCATCACCGGGCCCAACCACGGCGGCACTTACCGAGGACATGGCAGAGTCAGGGACGGAGGAGTCACCGCATCGGGTAGTGGTTGCTGAGGAGCAGGGGCTGACGAAGGTGGTGGATACCAAGCCTCAGGTACGGTTGGACGTCGTGGGTAGTGACGCAATGGTGACTATTTCCGCTTCCTTGTTGGAGGAGCCGACGACAGCGAACCATCCCCCGGTCGTAGAGATGCATGAAGACCTCGTAGCTATGCAGAGCTGGCTCACACAACGGTTTCAGATGACACTGGCACAACCAGAGGGAGCTGTTGTATTCTCACCATGTCGAGAGACTAGAGTAGAGGTAGTAGACTTGGATGACTCATCAGGAGAGGCACATGGACTCATAGTTGGGAACGAGGCAAGGGAGGTTGCCTCTGCTAGGCAGGCGCCTGGAGATGGTACACCTTCGATGGCAGAGGAGGTACCTTCACAGCAGGATGTCGTTGCGTCCGTTCCACCAAAGACTTCACAGCCTTCTGCGCAGACGGGGGAAGATATTGAGACTTATCTAGCTAATATGGCTGATATGGTGACGAGGGGTAGGCGGGTGGTGGTCGCTGCTCAGACACAAGCATTGCAGCAGGTGGTGGTAGAGCTAGAGCAGGTCTTACAGTTTATGCGGGTGGGCTGCCTGGTAGCCTTTGCTACCTACTTTGAGTCTCAGGGTTGGCCGACTACTGAGACAAAGGAGATGCTCCAGGCTTGGAGGCTGCGTCAGCCCGTTGTGGAGAGTCGGGTGATGGCAGTTGTCCGCGAGATCGAGCAGGTCTACCGGGATGCCTATTATACATTGAGGCGTACACAGCAGGAGTCTGCAGTTCGCGAGACTGCACGAGTAGCGTTGGAGAAGGAGATGGCCAGTCAACAGGCCTCCTGGGCAGCCGAAAGGGCGCAGTTGTTGGCACAGCTTGAGGTGGCCCACGTAGAGACGGCTACGACCCGGGCAAAGAAGGCCGAGGTAGAGATTCGTCTGGCAGCTGAGCAGAGTGTGAGGAGCCACGTGCAGCGGGACTTGGATGCCGTCAGTACCGAGAGGAGTCTGTTGCAGACTCAGTTGGTCTGCGCGACGAAGGCAGCGGATACAAAAGAGGAGTTGCTGGAAGCCGCACACATGGTGAAGACAGCTTTGGAGAAAGTATTGGTGGCAGAGCGAGATGTGACTGTACGCACTCAGCAGGTGTATGAGCTTCGCGCCCGTTTGGCGACCCAGACACCGGCATCTCAGCCTTCTGTTTCAGGGATGCTTCCGCAGCCCCCTCCCTAGTTTTTCTGATCTGAATATAATCTAGGTTGCATGATCTCCATTTTTGTTGTAAGTCACCTGGAGACGACTTTTCTTTTGGGGGGGATGATGTTAGCCGCATTATTGTATACGGGAATACGACTAGTTAATTAAGTTGTAATTGGGTTTGTTAGTTGGCAGCCGAGCGGTGGTAGTTGCGGTGCGACGGTTGGCACTCGCACCCCCTCGGTATCTTTATATACTTCAGAATGTAACTTGCAACAACAACTATGAATGGAATAATATCTCTTATACTTGTCTGATATCTATGGCATTATTATTCTGCATTACGTGCTTTATGTTTTAAGTTATTCACCTGAGAGGGCAAACATCTTGCACATACAACCTCTTGCGATCAAAATTTTACTGCAAATTTTATTAAAAAAAATCTTTTATCTTTTTATTTTTTATTTTTTTTTATTGGTAAATGTTACTTTTATTAAGATTTTCAAAAATTTACATTGTCCTCAAATTATCAAAATATGATTTGTCAATATCATTATTACAAATACTGTAATAATTACTGCAATAAAACCAAACCCCCATCGCTCACGCAAACTCCACCACCCACTACCCAAACAACCACCCTACCTACTGATAAGCATTTACAAAGCAATACAAAAAACCGAGTCCAGAGGGCGTTCTAGCTTACTTAACAAAATAAAAGCCCAGACCTATATTATTCGACAATGACTATTTCCTTACGTTTACTTCTCGAAGCCATGCCATCTCTTGCTGCCTCCATAGGGCCATCTGTAGCATCATTGTGTTCAAGGGGGAAGCCAATCCACTGTAATGTCCCCTTCTCATTAGTCTTGAGATTTTCACAGGATTGGCCTATCATCCGACCGTCGTAGGCCAAGAGGATTGATTAAGGGGTCGAGTTGCATTGACTTATGGCTTCACATTTCATGTTTATTAGGTTTAATGGTGAAATAAGGAGGTTACACGTATTACGAGGCGTGTGCACTTTGAATTTTTAATATTATTTTATAAAGTGCAATTAAATTAATGTGTAATAAATAATAATAAAGTGTACCTACCCTTATGAAGAGATCTTCTAGAAGAAATGATATGATTGGATGAGAAAGAAATAAATGGGGGAAGGTAACTCATTGTTCATCATCAGTTGTTGAGTATCATTTCTTGTGTTGTCTTGTGGAGCGGGAAGGTTGTCTGCAAATAATCATTTGGGAACGGAAACTCCCAATGGTTGGCATAACTATTGCTGTTGGTCATGGTGGATTCAAAGACGATTTTCAGATTGGCCATTTAGACATTCATTGTATATCGAAATTGCTCAAGGAAGGATAGCCGAACCTATTGAGAAGAATATTGGAGGAAAATTACATGCTGGTTGCTCATATTCAAAGTCTGAAGTGAAGACCGATCTGCATACTCCTAACCCCGATTTTGCTTATCACACATCTTTGAAGCATCGAAATCTTAATTGGAGGTTAGCGATTTTGTTAGAAGATGAGGGCGACTCATTTGGTGACCAATTGGAGGTGATTCGTGGAAGTATTGGCCTCTAATCAATTAAAAATCAGAATCGAACGAGACTGCCATTGTCCATCGATTTTGACTCCTAGCTTGTGGATTTGTCTTCCAAAATCTACAATGAGAGTGTCAATACATTCCAGTAATTAAGGCGATCTTTTTTGGTGGAGATTTGAGTGATATCGGCCGCCATTCATTGTGATCGCAGACTTTACATTGCAGCAGCAGGGTTGATGTTGGAAGAGGTCCGATTTGGCATATTGAAGAGTCTTTGACATAGGATATTGCTTACTTCTTCAACGCGCCCTTACCAGGTTCATTACAAATTTTTTTATTGTAATTTTCAGTGTGTCTGCATGAGTATAGTTGCAGTCTTTGTGTACTCAAAAGTCTGAAAATTATACATTGTTGATAGTCCATGTAATTCTTCTTTAGCTGCCTATATCATATTCTTAAGGCTGTCAATGTAATGTAATGTTTGTCCATCATATGAAATAAAGAAGGGAGTTTGGGATTGCATCTAATTATACCATCTTTCTGAGGACGTAACACAAGTGTTTGACAAAATGCCAGTCTGTTGTTAGCTTTTGCTTTTGAGTCTTGTTTAACTTATTTCCATATAAGTCAGTTGCATATACATCTCTTGTTAATTTTCAGTCAAAGGGATCAATTGGGAGTTGTTCATTTTTGAGATATCCATGTGTGTTAGCCAACATCACAATTTGAAAACATTATCAGCATAATGCATAAACCTTTGAACTGCATAACACACTACTTGGACAGAAAATATCTCTTGTTTACAATCTTCAATAGGACAGGGGATATTTCATCCACAGAGTTTGCCTTCACTTTCTCTTCTTCGAACCACGCAAGCAACCCCTTTTCCGTCTTGATGATGATGCCAACACCAACCAAGATGTCCGCATTTCAAAGAGACCCCATTTCTCCAACTCCCGCCTAACATCTTGCTTCTCCCGAGCCTCCAAATACTCCTTAATGCCATGCATCCCAATTTGACTAGAGGCCTTATGGACCTCTTTATTACAATTTGTACTCCATATGAGATATGGGCGCAGAGGAGGGCGAACTTCGCTAACATGAAGCCACGGACCATCTAGGTAGATGAAACCCTTCCTGTCTCTTGTCATCCTCATGAAACTTTCAAGTACCCCACACCATTCATCTAGAATGCAGCCGCTAACCACCCATCTCACATTTTCTTTACTCTCCAGCTTGAAACACCAAGGCACAAACATGGATGCTACATCGGCATTGGTTCGATATTTGAATTGAGCCCTCAAGTATTCGTCACCGAGAACAATCTTGACTCTGTTTAAGAAATCCTTATCATTGAACCTGAATACATTTGTCAACCTCTCATCAGAGATTTGACCCCAAAATGCCACCATGGGTTTCGCCGCTTGCAGAGAGAAATTCAATTTCATACTGCCTGTGACAAAAGCACTTTACAAAATAGTTTCTCGATACCCGCAGCTAAGGAAAGATGGGAGTTAGCACTCTCTCCTTCTTCAACTCTACCCTAAATCACCATCTTAATTCATACATCGAATCAACCATAGCAAACACTCTAGAAAAGCTAAGCCATAAATGCACTTAGCCTTTCGAAAAACCAATAGTGAAGACTACCATTAAATGAGCCTTAATATAGCTCAAAGTTGGTATGGTACAAAGAATATGCATCGCCACCTTGTCCAATTGAAGAAAGACTTTCCTATCAAACATAAAACCAAGAGATTTGAAAAGGATCCCCATCACTCTACACAAGTTTAGAAATATTTCGCCGTTTCTCTACTAGCAAGCAATAAATGATCTCGAGGAGCACTCTTGTTACAATTTGCACACCGATATAAGCTCCACACTACCTTCACCACCTACCGCTAAAGCCGACCCACCAAACAAAAACTTCAAATCAATCAAAAGTATTACCATTGGGAGGGAAAAAATCGAGTCGGAGATCGCCAACCTCTAAATCAAAAGCTTGATTGGTGTATGAGTCAGCATTCTTATTTCTCTCTCTTAAAACATGAGACACTTTAAAATTTTGAAAGGTTGTAAGGAGATTTTTGATGCATTGTATCTCTATCTATTTTCCAATTCCGGGCTTCACCTTTGATGATAGCATGTGTGATAATCTGTGAATCACCTTCCAGATGTAATCTCTCCACACCTAGCCTCCCAGCCAATTGAACTGCTAAAAGAGCTTCTTTAACTTCGGCCTCATTGTCGGATCTCAAGTTGCTGCTTGCATTTAGCCAACACTATACCATTACTATCCTTAGCAACACATCCTGTGCTAAACGGTCCAGGGTTGCCACGAGCCGCACCATCAAAATTGATTTAATCCATCCCTTGTCCAAGGGATGCCAATTTAGACTCTTCTCCAACTATTGAAAAGATTTAACACTTTGAAACCCATTAACGGGTAAAAAAAAATTATCTTTTAATTTTTATTTATGTTTTAATTGTCATTTAAATTTTGAAATTTTGTATCGCTTAACTCTCTAATTTTGTCTTGATAGGTTGATAGTTCATCTTCATCTTAGATTAATTGGAGCACATACTCCTTCATCCATTCAATAAAGCACAATAGACTACACTCAAAAAAAGTGCAGGACTTGGTGTTTGTGTATCCAAACTTGCAGCTCCTTACACACAAAGAAAGTGCCTACAAAGAAGGAGAGACAAAGAAGTGAGATATCAAGCCAGAGTGTATTGATTTGGATGCTTCCACTTCCCACTTTCCTGCACTTCAAGTTGATGATGACTATGAGCCAGCTAGCGAGCATGAAAGTGCTAATGCCAATGTCACTGCTAGTGTCAATGGCACAATTTGTGGTTCTTCTAATAATGATGGCTGATTGCTGATACTTGACATTATTCATTTTGAAATTTAGTATATATCATGGCAATGGAGTATTTGACTATTAAATTGGTGGTGTATTTTTCTATGTTATTTGACTATTAGTATGGTGGTATATTTTGAACTTAATTACTGCTGCAATGTGAATATATTTCTAATTTTTAATCTTTTTGTACTGATGAACCTAACCCCAAAATTTTTTTTGCCTAAACCCATAAAACGAACCAATGAACCTAAACCAATAACGTAGATAAATACATACTGTAAAGTGGAAAATTGAACCCTAGTGATTCCCCACCTAGGAGAGAGAAAGGAAATCACTAGGATGATTTTCACTTGAGAGATACTTTACATTCAAAAGAGGGGTTGAATTCACTAGATCCAAACCCCAGTGAATAAGAATCTGAATACTAAGTGAATTGCAGGGGTACAATGCAATTTACCCTCTTTTGTAAGTAGAAGAGTTGACTTGTTGACTATGCAGAAAATGAAGACAAAATGGGTGAAATAAGGAGTTACTGATTTGGGATCGCGTTGTAACTTCGGATCTAAGGTATTTAGACTAATACGGATCTGCCCTGCAAATTTGGAGAAAAGTTGTCGGGACCGGGTTGAAGTTGCACCTAGTCCTCCGAAAAATCCGCGAGTTGAAAAGGGTTTTTTCGTCTCTAAAAATGAAGCTTAAATCTGCAATTACAGTTGCGCACCTGCAACCTACACACATAAAAGAAGGGAAGAAGAGTTGTGGATAGGGGTTTGCCTTAGTCAAACCCCGGTTGACGAATCAACCTCGAAAGAAAGTAATTGCAAATACTTAAATGTAAATATGGAAATGTATACCTTGTAGATTTGCAATTTGTTGATGATGGTTGCTTTGCTTCTTGAATCTAATCACAAGTGTTGCATAAAATGGCATGTAACATGACAAAACCCTAACACACACACATGCTTGCAAATGAATATTGTAATGTTGCTCCCATGGATGAATAAAGAAGACACATGAAGAAGACGACATGATGAATGCTTGAAGACTTGAATTCTTGATGACAATAATGGAGACCTTCCACTTGTTTTCCCAATTTTTGCTTATCTTCGCTTATCTAATTTTTGCTTATGCAAATGAGAGGACTAGATCCCCTTTTATACTTGCCTAGGAGGATTAATTTTTATCTCACCAAAGGGCGACATAGGGGAAATAAAATCCCGAAGAACAAATTGGGGTCAAGGGTCAGATGGACCCATTTTAGGGCCACCCAAAGAGGGAGGACAAGGGCGCCACGCCCCTGTTGTGCCCTATTTTGGGGACAGGACAAGGTCACAAGGTCACACAAGGGCTGAAATGGGAGGAGATTTGGAAGAATGATGCAGAAAGGGGTCCCAATTGAGTAGGGAGATGCAGTCGCCAAGGTGAGGGCCTAAAACGTGGTCAAAATTGCAAGGGTCGCAATTTTATGACGCTACATTAAGCCCCCACTTTAGCGGGAGTATGGCTTACACCAATACTATCGGTAAAGTAGAAGAAAGAGAGATAAAGATGAGAGATGCGGAGCAAGATCACAAGGAGTATAAGACGTCACTAATCTCGAGGAACCAAGCCCCCAATCTTAGGATCTTAACTCACTCAATCATATGCAACTGCACATAAAAAGGCATGCAACAAAAGCTAATATCTTAAGACCTCAATTCAACTAGCCTAAGAGACCTTGATATGAAAAATGTCTCAATCAACTAATATCATTCTTGAAACATAAAATGCCATCTCATGAACATATATAATTATATAAAAGAGCAAAGTTGACATCATCCATGAACCATCAATAGTAAAGCTATGCATTCATGAGAGGAAGAAGAGAGAGAACATGAATACACACTTTGGTGATCCATCAGAATAAAGGCGAACAAGAGGAACCATGGACATCTTGCCCCTAGAACTAGGTGATCCATGGAGAGAAAAAGGACATGGAAAAGTAGCCCCTCGATTCTGTCTAGGTGATCCATGTAAGGGAGGAGAGTGAGAACACCGTTAGTTCCACTCAACCTCGTGCGCATGTGTGCAAGTGAGGTTTGAAGCACCTCATAGGAGTCTATGCCCGAGTATGCTACAACCTGTATAAGATGTATAGTAAAAATGTCAAGAAAGTGGCAACATCTCACTCTAAGAGGCTGCCCTGTGGTTCCGAGAATGACCCACTATATAAGAAAAAAGTGGGGACATCTCGCTCTAAGAGGTTGCCCTCTGGTTCCGAGAATGACCCACTGCATAAGAGAAAAGTGGCGACATCCCGCTCTAAGAGGCTGCCCTCTGGTTCTGAGAAGGACCCACTATATAAGAGATACAATGCGCAAGAGAAATACAAAAGGAGCAGTGTGGGTGCCCCCCCCTTAAGATGTCAACATAGTTTAATGTTGATATCTTAAGGAAAGTAGAACAAGGATACCTACCTTCAACACAAAGAAGATATCCATTATGCAACAATGTCATAGATCCAAGCAAGAGAGGGAATACTCGTCGAGCAAGGATAAGATAATTGAAAAGAGATATCTTGTTGTAAGTGTAAAGGAGATCCTTGGAGGAGAAGAGATCTTTGTTCAAAAGACATCTACCCCCCAAGAGGAGTTGTCTTAGACAAATATAACATCTTCTAGAATAAAGCAAAGAAGAGGGCAAGAATTCAATCCTTCCTCCTATTGCAAAGTGAAAGGGATTCTTGATGAAGGATGACTCACTTTTATCCCAATGGGGATGGGTGAATTTATTATAGATGTATATTACCAAGTGTGAAAGAGATTGTAGTCAAGGACTTACACCTCTTGTATAAGAGAGAACCCTTGGGTGAACAACAAAAATTCCACACAAGGAATGACATCAAGTAATAAAACTCACACCATCCACAACATAGGAAAGAGTGGATCCTTAGAGAAAGAGAAAGGGAGAGAGATCATTGCCGCCCAAGTGTAGGACAATGAGAAGAATTACACAACTTCTACAGAGAGATTACTCATAAAAGACATACCATTTCAAGCAAGGAATACATCCTATCCAAGGAACAGACATGCGCTCGCATGAAGGAAACTCCATGCAAGAAAGGACATCAAGTTTATGAATAATGTACTCTATAAAGAAAAAAGTGAAACCTTAGAAAGAGGAAAGGGAATATTCTTGCCCCCCAAGCATAGAGGCAAGAATAAATAGACTATTATGTTGCTCACTAAGTATGACCGTGTATGATATCCCTTCTTGTATGAGCCTTCCTTTGAGCTACTCCCATATGGTTTCTTAAATAATGATTTATATGTTGGTGCTAGTTGTGGCTCTTGGTATAAATTCTGTTCATTTGCATGAACATTTATCTTTCCCATGTGCTTCATGCTTATTTGTAGGCGATTCAGGAAAGAAAATTATACATACTTTATGAATGACAAAGTTGCTTTCAAATCTTTTGGTAAATTTTAGTATTTTTCAAACCATCTATTGATGATCTCATCAATTCCTTGAAGTGTAAAAAAGAAATTTCTTCAAAGCTTTGTAGGGAGAGTTTCATAAGCATTGCAACTAGTTTGAAGCTCTATATTGAAACTATGAACAATATCTAGCATCCCCATGATTCACATGTTGGCAAGAAAATCAATTCTAATACCACTATAGTATCCTTAATGGATATTAATGCAAATATTACTTAAGCTATGGGACGTTATTTAAAACCAATTGCAAACCTCATATTTGAGATAGATATTTTAAGCGTTTTAATATTTTAATTTAATTTGAAAACCCATAATTCATCCTTTAATTCATGCAATAACCCTAACCCTATTACAACCTGTTGGTGTTTGTTTTATCATCTACCAAACATTAGAAATTGATCGCACCTGAAATTGTACCACCATGAATGAGAAGGAACCCACAATAGGTAGGCTAATGATGTCACATAGTGAGGACCAACATAATAGGAACTTGAATGTTATTTTAAATGATCATGATGAATATGCCATGCATTGTCAGATGTTATTTTTAACATGCCTAAATCAATGTAATGTAGTATTTGTGTTTTCAAAGCTTGACACCAATTAGTAGAATGGCCATGGGTTTGATGATCTTTACAAAAAGAAGAATTTTGAGAATGTTGTTTATGTTTTCTTCTTCGTTTAGGACAAAGAGGAGATATTAAGTTGAATTTTAGAAGATTGGTCAACTCAAAATTAGAATGAGAAGGTGTGGATTTACAAGACAATGGAGAAGAAGATGTTAACAAAGGAAAGTGTGATTTCTCATGACTTTCAAGACTTTGTTGCACACATCTTAGAACTCGTCCATTGTATTTGCTCCTATCAAGACGTGTTAGAAGAAGTGGAAATTGGTTTAGAAGCTTGGATAAAAGACACAAAAGGCTTCGTGGAGGCTTCAACCATAGATTGAGGGGTCTTGTATCCATTGGAGGAGTGTGTAAAGTCTCTTGTACCCCAATTCTTTTTTTTAGAAGCATCATTGATAGGAGATGGTGTTGCTGAAGGAATCATAGTACTAAAGGGGGGAATATATCCCACTTCATCATAAGTGAAATTATAAGGACTAGAATCAGCCTTTATTGAGCGAAGTTCATTGTTATATATGAATTTGATTGTGCAACGAAGGGTAGAAGGGAGTGTTCATAGCATGAATCCACGGTCTACCTAGAAGGAGGTTATAATTAAGATAATTCGGCATGACATGAATAGGAGTAGGCAAAGTCATAGGCCCTACTTTAATAGGTAATATGACTATACCAAGTGACTCTCTAGGAACATTATCAAAGCCACGCACACCAAGGTGATCGGGTTGAATAGAAGAATAATCCCAATTTATCTTATCTAATAAGTCAACACAACAAATGTTAAGAGCTAGCCCATTATCAATTAAAGTACCTCTTATCTTTTGTTCAGAAATGAAAGAAGTAATCATAAGGGGATCATTTCTATTTTTAACCCCTATTGAAGGCAATTCATCTTGTGAGAATGTGATATCATTTGATTTAGAAGAAGGATGAGGAACCAGCCTTTGTAAGGCTTCTTGGATCAACTTATGATATGAAGGTGAAGTTTGAATTAAATCCCAAAGGGAAATCTTAGCTAAGATATCATGAAGCTTTTTCACAAGATTAGGTTCCCTAGCAACATGTTTCGTAGAATGAGGAGGGGAAGGAAGAGGGGTAAAAAGAATATTGGGATCTTTCTTTTTTACGCCAGCATTAAATGAGTGATGTAGTTCAAAAACATATTTTTCCTCTAGTTCCCTTTCCATATTAGTTCTTTCACATATGTATTTTGCAGCTTGTAGGATATTAGGAGGTTTTTAGGTCTAGGCTTCTCATGATTAGAAGCATGAATGGTATTGACTTGACTAGGTTCTTTTTTCTCTAAGGATACATCTTGAGAAAGAAGAGAATCAAGGAAATTGCTAATAATTTCATCTTCTTGCTCTAAGACATCTTTGTGATTAGGAAAGGGACTATCATATGTAATGAATGCTTCATCTCTAGGGGGAAGATCATGAAAAGAAGGTATGGTATCACTAGCATAAGTAACCATAATATCATCCTCTTGCACCAAATAATCCTTATGAGGGAAGTACTTTTTAGGAGAAGGAACACAGTTCTCCAAAGATTCATCTTTAGGAACGAGATCTTTGAAAGAAGTGTCCATATTCCCCTTTTTCACCAATGTGCCCTCATTAATGAGATCAATTTTGGGAGAGGGTAAATCATAGCTATTAATGAAAGGGAGAACTAAATTATCATCATATGCATGAAAGGGAACATCATGAACATCTTTGATGTAACTTGAAATTGAATTAGAAAAATAAGATAAGAACTCCATATTCATTTATGATCAAACAAGAAACTCATATGTAATTTAACCATAATAACGTTCACCACATACATGCATAGAAAATTGAATAAAGGAGGGAAAATGGAATTTGAATTGCAAATTTGAAATTTGAATTTGAAACTGTGAAATTTGAATTTGAAATTTCAAACGTGCAAAATTCTAGGAAAAATGATTACTCGATTTAACAAACAAATTGATTGAAAGAATAAAGAGCAATAATGCAACCTCCTAGGAAATTGAAATTTAAAATTAGGATTATGTAAAAATAACCTCTTAATTTAAAATTTAAAATTATCCAGAAGAGATTGAATTTATAAAATTAGGGCCTTGTGGAAATAACCTCTTAATTTTAAAATTTGAAATTGAAGGAATTAATTTAAATTTAAAAATTAGGGCTCTATTATTTAACCTCTTAATTTTAAAATAAATTTGGAAATGAAAGAATTAAATTTAAATTTAAAAATTAGAGTTTGTTTGATTAAGCACTTAATTTTAAAATTTAAATTGGAAATTGTAATGGTAAAATTTGAGAATTAATTTGAATTTTAAAATTAGGGCTATCTTGATTAACCACTTAATTTTAAAATTGGAAATTAAAATTGTCCACAAGAAAATTAAATTTAAAATTAGGGTCTTGTAGAAAGGACCACTTAATTTAAAAACTAAATTTGAAATAGATCTAACATTGAAATAATAAATGCAAAATTGGAGAATGCACAAGATTAATTTAAATTTAAAAATTAGGGTCTTATTAATTAACCAATTAATTTGAAATTTTAAATTTGAAAATATATCTAAAATTAGAATTTGGAAATTGATAAATTGGAAAATTCACAAAATTAATTTAAATTTAAAAATTAGGGTCTTTTTAATTAACCTCTTAATTTGAAAATTTAAATTTGAAAATATATCTAAGATTGGAATTTGGAAATTGAAAAATTGGGAAATGCACAAAATTAATTTAAATTTAAAAATTAGGGTCATTTTAATTAACCACTTGATTTTAAAATTTAAATTGGAAATTTAAATTTGATCAAAGATTGCAATTTTGAATTTGAACTGAAATTAGAAACCAAATTTGAAGAGGGAAATTCAAAATTTACACAATCCACAAACTCAATTTTTAAAATTGTAAAAATTAGGATTTTTGAAGTTAACCACTTAATTTTAGAAATTAATTGTGAAATTTGTCTTGTAGATGAAATTTTGAATTATGAAATTGAAAAAGTGCTCAGATCTGAAATATTTGATCCAAATTAAACAATTGACAAGCTCAATTTTGAAATTAAAAATTAGGGTTTTTATAAAATTAACCTCTAAATTTTAAAATTTGCAAGAAAATCAAACTTGTAAATGAAAATTTGAATTTAAATTGCGTACAATCAAATTTCAAAACAAAAATCAAAATTAATGGTGTAAGACATCGGGTTCACCAAAATGTAAAGTGGAAAATTGAACCCTAGTGATTCCCCACCTAGGAGAGAGAAAGGAAATCACTAGGATGATTTTCACTTGGGAGATACTTTACATTCAAAAGAGGGGTTGAATTCACTAGATAAAAACCCTAAAGTGAATAAGGATCTGAATACTAAGTGAATTGCAGGGGTGCAATGCAATTTACCCTCTTTTGTAAATAGAAGAGTTGACTTGTTGACTATGCATAAAATGAAGACAAAATAGGTGAAATAAGGAGCTACCGATTTGGGATCGTGCTGTAACTTCAGATCTAAAGTATTTAGACTGATACAGATCTACCCTACGAATTTGGAGAAAAGTCGTTGGGATTGGATTGAAGTTGCACCTGGTCCTCCGAAAAAATCCGCAAGTTGAAAAGGGTTTTTCCGTCTCTGAAAATGAAGCTTAAATCTGCAATTATAGTTGTGCACCTACAAGCTACGCACAAAAAAGAAGGGAAGAAGGGTTGTAGATAGGGGTTTGCCTTAGTCAAACCCCGGTTGAGGAATCAATCTTGAAAGAAAGTAATTGCAAATGCTTAAATGTAACTAATGGAAATGTATACCTTGTAGATCTGCAATTTGTTGATGATGGTTGCTTTGCTTCTTGAATGTAATCACAAGTGTTGCATGAAATGGCATGTAACATGACAAAATCCTAACACGCACACATGCTTGCAAATGAATGTTGTAATGTTGCTCCCATGGATGAATGAAGAAGACACATGAAGAAGAAGAAGAAGACTTGATGAATGCTTGAAGACTTGAATTCTTGATGACGATAATGGAGACCTTCCGCTTGTTTTCCCAATTTTTGTTTATCTAATTTCTGCTTATGGAAATGAGAGGAATAGATCCCCTTTTATACTTGCCTAGGAGGATTAATTTTCATCTCACCGAAGGCCGACATAGGGGAAATAAAAACCCGAAGAACAAATTGGGGTCAAGGGTCAAATGGACCCATTTTAGGGCCACCCAACGAGGGAGGACAGGGGTGTCATGCCCCTGTCCAAGGGGGACAAGGGCGCCACACCCCTATCGTGCCCTATTTTGGGGCCTGGACAGTGTCACAAGGTGACACAAGGACTGAAATGGGAGGAGATTTGGAAGAATGATGCAGAAAGGGGTCCCAATTGAGTAGGGAGATGCAGTCACCAAAGTGGGGGCCTAAAATGCAGTCAAAATTGCAAGGGTCACAATTTTATGACGCTACACATACAAAGACTAAGAATGATTTTCAAAGATAGGCAATTTAGATAGATTTTGTTCAAATCCAGCTGGATGCAATTTTTTTGGACTGGCTGGATTTGTTTGATTTGGTCTTTACTTCTCAATTTGTATAGAAATTATGCCTTTTTTCAAAAATCTCAGATTTCCAAATATATTGACCTCTAGAATGAATCAAATTTTTCCAACTTGGGAATTATGATGATGTTTCATCCAAGGCATGTTAAAAAAGGATTGAAAAAAATTAACAATGGAAACACATTTTTCTTGTAGTAAAAAGAAAGAATCTTATCCTCTTGTATTGGAGATTAACTTCCTACAATTTAAGAAATTCTTCATATGATCATCATGCAAAACAAACTTCAATGAATGCATTATACTTTCTTTAGAAGAGAGATTTTTAATGTCCTTGTTACTCAAGTTCTTTTATATTTTCAGTTCAGAGAGATGAATTCTTTGAGTTTTACCATAACACTAAGTTTGAAATAACCAATTTGAAGATAATGAATACCTGGAATTTCTTTCTATAAACATCCACTGAAACTGCATGCGCCAAAATTTGATGATGTGCAGCCAGATATGGTTCTGTGGATGAATCACCAGTGGGGCTCATTGATCGATCAGAACATCTCCCAGGAGCAAATACACCAGTAGAATAACCATTAACTGCTGTCTGCAAAGGCTCATTGAATGTGATCCAATGCTTTACTCGATCTCCAAACGCACTAAAGCAAGTCTCTGCATAGTTTTTAAAGTAGTTTCTGGAAATAAAAAAATGCAAAAACTCAATAAGGTAAAATAGAGCATCAAGGGTCGAAATTTCAAGAATAATTGGCAAATAGATTTTATCTATAGCCACTGTGAACTGAATTTTGACAGCCCAGAGAAATTTCCAGTATAAATTAATAGCAGATAATAAAGTGATTTGCAGGAAAAAAAATAATTTGAGTACGATGAAGAATTTGCCTCTTAGTATGTCTATCATCTATGTTCGCCAATTCTATGTCTTCCTCAAAACCAAAGCATAGATACTAATGTGTATGAATATATGCAGACAAGTATTGATTTTGCTCTCTGACTATATAATTGAAAAATTAAAACACAGCTTAATACACATTTTTGTCTAAAATTTACAACTATAGAAAATGCAAGGTCTTACACAATTTCTGGATTAAGCCATCCACCTATTGATTCATGAAGCTTTTGAGGAAGATCCCAATGGTAAAGTGTTACAGAAGGTTGGATACCTGAAAATTAGAGCTAAATATAAAGATAATAATAACATTAGCATGCAGCATTTAACAGCATTGGTATCAGAAAAAATAGATACCTCTTTCTATGAGAGCATCAATAAGATTATTGTAATATGCTATCCCTTCTTGGTTCACTTCGGCTCCAAATCCATCTGTCAATATGAGGTAACAAACTATAAGGGCAAAAAGTTCATAAATGACAAAGTGTACAAATAAAAAATAGCAGTTGTCTAATTATAATTTGGACATTGAATCCAATAAACATATTTGTATAGGAATCAGTATCAGATGTTTTGCTGGTTCAGACTGCTAAATTTGATTCCCAATTGAGACCTTCAAAAAAGAAAATTTCAAAAGTGACCAAGAATTTTATTTCTCATGCATCTCAATGGCAATAACCATAAGTTTTCATTTCAACATCCAATAACCACACATCAGAAAAAAATTAAGGTTTGTTAAACCTAATTAAACAAAAAACTACTCAACAAATGAATCACACATGAGCATAACATGTTATTAGTTACATTCAGTCATAACTTTATCTTTCTTTGTTTACTTGCTTGGAAACAAAGCCCATCATATAATTTCATAAACTACACACTTACGAACATGATTTGCTCTAAAGAACCACAAAAGTGGAGCAAGCATGGACAAGACAAAACTGGCCTTTTATAAGCAACTCTATGGTAGAAATAGTATGCATGGATGAAAGAATTCCTGCCAATTGTATGCACATTCAATTCCAGAAAATGAAATAATCAAGAAAAATGTGTGAGCATGTCCAAGTCTACCAGCCGCAAGTGGACAAACGAAATCAAGTATATAAATTAAATTAAAAATATTCCACCAATTTTTGTAAGTTTGACATGTGGACTCATGCCTTTACACCATGAGCAAGGGCCTAAATGTCCCTTGACCCAGTTATTACCAAACCGCCTCTAGATATGAAGCCATTATGATCACCAGTGAGGAGCACCATCTTTCTAAAAGTACAGATTATGGTGATATGGGCTTCATACAAAAGCTGCACACAATTTTGTAAACAAGAAATCACAAATAATGAATACCAGTGAGCAGTGAGAATTAATTTCAAAAATGAAGAGAAAAGCTTGGGTGATATTTATTTGAAATGACTGGATCCAACTTTGATAGGGGTATCCACAAATTTTTTATCCAAAAAACTGTCTGTACATGGAGATATCATGATCTCTAAAACTTTCATCATGGAAATATGAATGTCTAGAAAGAAATTGCCTCCATGGAATACTTTTCTCAAACATAATGGATACAAAGAATGAAGAAAATACATAGCAAAAGACAGGAAAGCATTGGGCCTGAGAATAATTTTTGAGGCAGACACAATTCACTAGTTCTTTGTAATTTCCTGTTAATTCAACACAGCTAATTCTATAGGGTCGTGTAAAGGCTAGCTTTGTGATTGGTTCTAATTTTAAAATTCGATTTTGAATTGCGAGGTTCGAGGCTCAAGCACACACCACACATTTCATACATTGGTCCAAGCTAATACCCTAACTACTAGGAACACTCAAAGTTCTCTCACCTCTGTTTGCAATCTCTAGTGGGTGGATACACATCACTCGTTACTAACAATATCACCTTAGCAATCCAGCAAACAAATTAGGTGGTTGTCAAATCCGCTTGATGAATTCATCAACCAGAAATCTGTGTCCATTACTTATTTAAAAGTCTCAGATGCCAAAGTGATTTCCAAGGATTTAAACTCTGGACCCTCAACTCTTACATCAACTTTCCTCCAATTTTGTTTCATCATGTTTGCACCATGGTCTTCATCTTCTGAAGGGTGAATGTGAGGGCTTACTCGTTTTTGTTTGCCTTCTTGGTAACAAAAATCCTTTAGTTGATATATAACTAAATTGGAACATTTCAATTTACAACAAGCTGGCCTGCATCCAACGATGTTATGATTCTTAGACTGGGGAAAATAAATGCAAAAGAGAAGGGTTTAGGGATCCTAAGTACAGTGATGGTAACAGCTGGTGCTAAGGATAGACAGATTTCCATAAACTAACCCCTACTTCGCCAGAGATATACTCACTTCACAAGGATAGTGCAAGTTCCAAGGGAATGAAGGATTTTCAGACTAGAGGTACTCATTTAGGCACCCAATTCTAGTGCAGCCTAAGATAAACACCTACAGTTGAACTAAGCACAATAGTAAGGTTCAGACTAACCATACATGGTGACCTACAATCAGCAAGCCCCTAATGGTGTGAACGTAAAATACATCAGATACCCTCACACTTCACCATTAAAATCACTGAACTCTACTTAACCAACTAAAAGGAAATCATGCAAACAAGAGAAAACAAAAATAACAAACACCATACTTCAATGTTCATATATTGATTCCAACTGCCATTACAACAATTTCTTCCAGCAATCCTATTCTACTCCTAATCTGCTAACTACTAACTTCTAAAATCTAACTCCTAAAAATTCTAACTCTCTAACTACCTAAAAACTCTAGAATCTAACTCTTTACAAAGAGAGAGGCCCTACCTTTTATAAATTTTTACATTTCAGATCAAGGGATAGGATTGAAACCATCCAATGGCTACAATCTGCCTTCTAGAAGCCTGGCAGCTTTAGCCCATGCCTAGTAACTTCCAGTTATCCTCCCAACTACCACTTTCAACCACCTTCTCAGCTACCTACAACTGTTTGGCATCAATTTGGTCAATCAAGTAGTTGAGGAATAACTAACATGTGTCCCATTGTTTTAATTTGCATTAATGGGGGCCCATAGGTAGCCAATTTACATTAAAACAATTCAGTTTTTACAAACGGATTTTCTAGAATCCTCTGTTGTGTATTTCTGAGTGTTTTGTTGACGCCTTCCAGAAATTTGGAACATCATTTTGGTCCCGATGTGTCATGGTTGCATCTTTCATCTCTAACCTTGGCTTTAAACTTGTTGCTAGTGGTGATGAAGGTTCTTCATTGGTTCTGCTCTGCGTTCAGCCCTACAGCATATTCTCCATCGACATTGCTCTGTGGTCTTCTTCCGATCTTGCGTGCTCCTTCTGGCCCGATTGCAATCGCATCCTGAGTTTGCGCTTTAGGTTGCCCTTTTAGCTCCTTCCCGTAGCATCAATCTGCAAACAATTGATTTAATTTGAATTAATTCTCACAAATTAAGTAGTTACAAGGATTATTAATTATGCCGACATTAATTTGGAGCTTCACCAAGGCGTTATAAAAAACGATCCTACTTGAAGTGCAAATTTTGCATCTCTTTGATACAAACCGATCCAACTCTAGAAAACTAAACTATTTAGTTCTTTTTACGTCTTGAATATTGGATGCGTTTTGCAAATCCACATTACCCCCCTTAGTTAAAAAAAAAAGGTTGAGCTTTTCCCTTTGTTTTTTATTTCTTAAATAATATTTAATACTTTCGGCCTACTTGGGGGGGCAGGGGGAATTTTCGACTTTTAGGAGCCGAAACAATAGACACACTTTTGTTGGCATTTTGGCATTAAGTTGTCATTGATGTCAACCGGCATGATGGATATTCACATGAGAGTGAGCAAACAGACTGAAGGCTTACCGATAAGGCATAAACCGGTCTGGAGGTTTGCTGCCTATTTTGTTAAAGTTACTGGAAGAAAAGATGTGTTACCGGTATAGTGTGCACTGTCGGTTAGCAGAAGAAGAAGACCTTACCGGTAAAGGCGTGTACCGGTATGAGTTTGCTGAATGTTCAAGGCTGAACCGATTGTGCGTCGATGAGCAAAGTGATTGACCATGGTGATGCCATGTGGAGTCGAGGTGACAAATATGCAGAGGTTGATAAAGCCACCATCAACACGGTTGGTAAAACTGTCAGTCGATATAAATGAAACAGCCACAAATCACGGGATTGTAACTGACGATGCGGCTCGAGGAAGAAAGAATGACAAAGGAAGATCAAGGAGTAGTTGGCGCCTGGATCAATGCAAAGGAAATCCGATTCAAGAAGACCTCGAAAAGGAAACAGCTAAAGCGTTTTATGTGTCGACAGATTTCAAGGCAAGAAATCTTGTTCGAGATTGCTATTTTCAGCAAATATGCATTGGATAATGGAAACCGTGTACAGATGCATCCCTGAAGGATAGGTGATCGATCCAAGACAGGCTGGATCGGATCTCATGAAGATTGTGTCGGGAAGAGAAAACCCTAACCGCTCTAAAGTTTGAATTGCTTTCTGGCGGGAAATCACGATATAAAGAGGAGAGCTCAAGACAGAGCAAGCTGATGCTGTAGAGAAGAGGAAGAGAAAAGAGAGATTAAGTGAAAGAGAAGAATTGCTAGCCTTAGAAACAGTTCTAAGAAAGTTGCAAAGTAAGTGAGCAAGCATTCCGGTGAGAGGGTTCTACCGGCATAACTATAGTTTCATAGTTAAGCTAAACCGGCAAGGTGTGGCAGAGCAGGCAGCATCCAAGTGTGACACAGTGGGTTGAGAGACTATGTGAGGGCGAGAGAGAGAAAGATAACAGAGGCCGAGAATCAAAGAAGATAATCCCACAACCGGTAGTGTGAGATTCAGTGGAGGAGAAAAGACTCTCAACCGATAGTGAGTTATTTGATCAAAGAGTTACAGAATTCATTTTCAACAAGAAGCCTTAATTGTATTCAACTAGTATTTCAATATACATCGCCAAGCTGAAGCTTGGTGCAGGGGTTGGTGCTCCTTGGGTTGGTGCCCTAAAAGGTGAAGGGGTTGGTGCTCCTTGGGTTGGTGCCCTAAATCTTTGTAATTCAGTGTTTTACCTGTGAGGCTGGATTAGAGCAATAGTCTCCAGCAGCTTTTCTCACCGAGGTTTTTCCCACATTGGGTTTTCCTCGTAAATCTGGTGTTGAGAGTTGCATTTGTGTGAATGATCTCTTTGGCTTTCTTTCTTGTTCTATCGGTTTGATTGTTTAGTGTTTAAGTGAATAACTGATATTCTGAAGTTGATTTGAAAGTCAAAAAGTTTAGGAACCACTGATTCACCCCCCTCTCAATGGTACTCTGTGTTCAACAACTTTGACTTATGAAACATTTAGACTTTATTTTGTTCAGACCCCCTTTTAATTATTTTGTTGCCATTTTGGGGATTTCGGCATTTTGCCGGCACATTTGAAGGCACAAAAGAAGCAATTCATAAATATATCTACACTTTATCATTGTTTTAATTTTCTAACATTTTGCCCTTGGTTCCTTGCTTCGAACTTACACTTCGTTTTGATGCTCTTTAGTATTCACGGGCTTGAAAGAAATATACTTGGCCGAACCTTATTATTTTGAGCTTAGAATTCTATCAGCAAAATAGGGTGCAATTTCGGCATATGAGGCTTATGATAAAAAAAAGAGAGAACGATTTCCTTTAAATGCAAAGCCCGAACTTTCTCCATTTTAAATGTCAAAAACGCGAAATTGATTTTTTTTAATAATTTTACCGATGACATTAAGGATGACCAAAATACGATTCTCTTTTTCCCTGGCTTGGTATTTCTCTCGGTGTTTTCTAGGGGAATTTATCAGGCATATGCAAGGGGAATTTATCGGCGATTGCAGAGCAAAACTAAGATGAAATGCACAACTATGGGCTAGAAAATGCCGAACTTTGGCCTTCACAATTTTCATTTTCGCCTTATGCATTCACTCTGACCTCTATTTCGCATTTTCGAGCTATTGGCAACTTAAGGACTTGGGGGTTTTTTTGGTGATGGTAGGAGGTTTGGAACAATGAAATTTCAGCCCCTCTTTACTTCACGTTTTTGATCTTCTAAGCCGAATTCGAGTATTTTTTGGGTTTCGCAGGGGGTCTAAGAGGAGTCGTGGGGGTTATTTTCGCATTCATCACGGTATTTGAAAGGTCACATTTCACTTTGGCTGTGAAACACAGAACCTCTTCTTCACATGGAGCTAACCAGACTAATGGAAGGGGGTCCCTAGGGCAGGGCGTGATGCGCAAAGCATAACAGGAGGCAAACCAATGATTACTACTCCCTATTGACACCCTAAAAGGCACGAGAATGAGATAGAAAAGGCAATTAAGGAATTACTAGAGATAGGGCACAAAAAACCCAGCAAAAGCCCATTCACCTCAGCAGTAGTGTTGGTAAAAAAAGATGTTACAATGCGGATGTGTATTGATTGTAGAGCCTTTAATAAAAAACAATCAAGAAAAGATATCCAATTCTCAAAATAGATGAATTGATTCATGAGTTGCATGAGGCTCAATACTTTTCTAAGATAGATTTGAGGAAAGAAGATATAGATGAATTGATTCATGAGTTGCATGAGGCTCAATACTTTTCTAGGATAGATTTGGTTATGCCCTTTGGATTGAAAAATGCTCCAGCCACTTTCAAGAGTTGCATGAATTAGGTGTTCAAGAAACAATTGAGGAAATTTGTTTTGATATTTCTCGATGACATCTTGATATTCAGTAAGACTTGGGAGGAGCATATGCAACACCTTGAGAAGGTATCGAGCATTTTAGAGAGAGCCTATATATGCTAAGGAGTCTACGTGTGACTTCGAGATGACAAAACTTCTCTATTTGGGTCACATCATCAATGCAAAGGGAGTAAGAGTGGACCCTAAGAAGATCAAGGCTATTGTTGAGAGGCCTACTCCTACAAATCTCACACAACTTAAGGGATTATTTTTTCTTTGTGGATTCTATAGGAGGCTTGTCAGAGGCTTTTTACAAATTGCATCTCCACCTACAAATTTGACTAAGAAGGTAGCCTTTGAGTGGTCAGATTCAGCACAAAAGTGTTTTGAGCACTTCAAGAAAGGAATGTCTACATGTCCAGTTTTGACAATACCTAATTTTACCAAACCTTTTGATTCGAAGTGTGATGCTTCAAGAGAGGGTATAGGAGCAATTTTGATGCAAGAGAAGCACCCCATTGTATTTGAGAGTAGGAAGTTAAGTGGTGTGGAGAGGAGCTACTTTGTGTATGATAGGGAGATGGCCATTATGCATGCCTTGGCCAAATTTAGACCATACCTAGTTGGGGGCAAGTTCATCATCAAAACAAATAAAATATCCCCCTTAGTTTTGTTTTTTTTCTAATTTTATAACCTCTTTAAACTTTCCATCATCAAGAACCATATGGTCCTCTAGCTCTACATCCTCCTCAATGTTCTCTTGATCAAAGGACATGGTAGCCCCCAACTTGATAAATGAGTCATTGCTGATCGTTGTTCTGAAAGTTTCTACAGAAACATATTCTTCTTTAGTGGTTGCAACCATCTCAAAGGGGTCATTATGGACTTTTGTCAAGCAAACTCTTTATCCAAAGACACCTTCTCCTCTAATGGCCTCTTCATAGCTTACAACACAATCTGTTTTTTGAGCCTCATCAGGATCAAAGGGAAATTCATCTGTAATGTCCCCAAAAATTGCACATTACATTGCTAGTATTCCTCAATTTTGTGAAGTCTCTAAAAGAGACAAAATTGTAGAAATGATAATCAATTAAAGGGTAATATATACCCTTGTTCATCATATCAACAAAATTGAAGAAAGATTTGTATCAAATGTGAAGTGCTACGAAAACATGTGATAGCGATGGGTGGTTTTCATCTCAGCATGTCCTAAGTCGTGAATCTTTCTCAAGACATCTATGGAGTGGAAGCCGACTCATATTGATAAACCAAAACTAATTTACATCATCATGATAGAAGTCATCAACTAATACCATATTCAATCATTTCGGTGAAGTAAAAGAGCAAAACATTTTAATGTTAGAAGATGGAGGAGTTCATCCATCGGAATAAAGACTCGCAAGCATCCAGGACCATCTGTATGGACTAATGACTACAAGCAACATAGTGATCTACTAGGGAGACACAACAAGCATCCAATTGCCTTGACCTAGTATCGTTACATATTAAGGATCAACCAAGATTAAAGGAGATCGATAGTCATGCATTGAACAATTAAGTGATTCCGTGAAGATGCTCATGTGTGTCAACTTTAATGGCAGCATACCAATTGGTAGTTAAAACATAACAAGACAATTAGCATTCTAATCGATCCATGAAGAGGCACAATATTAAGCCAACCAATAATCATTATCAATGGATGCAATTAGAACCAACAATGGAGCATTTATGAATGGGCAGGAGTCATGTCCATTGCCAGAAAAAACTATTCACTCCCATTATCGTGTATAAGAAGGCCATTGATAAGCTTCTCAAAAAAGGTCGGAGGAGGATAGGGGGAAACGAAACCAGACACTCTGCATACTCTCCAGGTCTAAATCAGAAACAGCAATCGTCCTACATCATTATAGGTGTTAGGAGAAGATTTCCAGCACATTATTCTTGCCATATCAGACACAGCATTATAGTAACATTTCTGTCATTAGAAGGTCCATTTCTCACCAATACATAACGAAAAGCAAAGATCTTTATAGCTAGCAGATTGGAACATCTTGGTCACTGCATAAATCCTCACGTATACATCAGAAACAACATAAGAGATTGATAACCTTAACTAATCAGAAATTGCATGCATTGAGATCGCCATAGGCGACTTCATCTCTCTATCTTTTGCAAGGGAAAATCGTTATATCAGGAGTAGCAAGACATTTCACTGCTATTAGCTGTAGAAGCAGATTGAAGCATATTTTCATTGCCATATCAGAGATAGCTATCAACACATTCATTGCACTATTCATATTATACATCAAAATACAAATCAGATATAGTTCAGAGATCATTCTTGCATAAGTCAAAATGTTATATCAGATATCGCAGTAATCTATATTCAACATATACATTATTCTTTGAATAACATCATCATTATCTATCTTATCAATTGCATAACGTAAACATTCAAAGTGGTATTATAGGTCGTAATTTATAATAATAATAATTGAGACTTAAAGGAAAGAAGTTTATTGTGATTGATTTTGTAAGGCAATTGCCCCTATTTTCTAAGTGTTAATACAAGGGACATTACATCATCCCAAACGGTTTCCTCGTCGTCCTTACCTGCCTTCACACCTAGATCCCAAATGCTAAAGGGCCAATTACTTTGTTCAGTTAAAAAGTGCTCACCACATCTCCAAGTATCATCCAGATCTGGTGGTCTACCATGAGGGTAACCAATTATTTCATAATGTGAACATAGATCATCAATAGGCTGAAAACCAAACTCCAACTTAGACCTTGAATCTTCTCTTGGTTTCCAAACATTGCTATTCTCACCAAGAGCAATGCTAGAACCAAGTGATGTTCCATCTTCCCACTCAAAAAGTGGATTGTCATATGTCTTCTCTATACCCATCTCAAACAATGGGTTATCATTGGAAACCACAAACTAATTTTCCAAAGAAAGTGAACTGCTGCTATGATGAATACCAAAATCAGAATCTTTGTCATACCTTCTAGCAGTGATTTCATGGCTGCCCCAAGTCTCATGTAACTCCTCTTCAAAGCTTGTCTCATCATCATCATTTTTAGCTAATTGGTGAACATCATCATACTCAACAAATCCCAAACTATGGTTTGACTCCTTGCCAAGATGAGGTGAAGGTGATGAAACAATGCTAGACTCAATTAGAGGAACCAAAAGGATTCATACCACCTTGTGGCTAATCTATCATAGCTGGTTGAGGTTCTATAATCTCAATGACAGTATCTTCTTCAATCTTCATCTGCTCTTCCTGTATAAGCATATGAGTGCATTCAACACCATCAATAGCTCCATAAGAAACATTAAGGAACTCATCATGCACAACCTCAACTACTAATTTTCAATGGTAGATGCATGCATGACATGGGAATCATCATCAACATTCTCAAGCTCCTCACTTGAAGTTTTTATTTCCTCTTCTTGAGCAAACAAAGTAAGAGCTATCATATGGTATTTTTTCTTTGCAAACGCAATCTTGTAACATAATTTCGAATGGTGGTTCATGAAACAATTGAAAGGTAATTCTTCCTTAATAACTTGAGGAAGTGTATCATATTCCTCAAACATGCCAAGAATTTCTTCTCTAATCTTCTAATCTATAGCGTCGTAAATTATACGCACTCGCTAGGGTGGTACAATTTCGCACCTAGTTTAGCACCCGCCTTAGTGCATTTTGCATTCTGCATTGCATTTCTCCTTAAGCACTTAATTAATCAAATTAATTAGGTCTAAGGCCCTATTTCATCATTTTCTACATCATAAAGTTGGGCCCTTTCACTAAAGCGTGCCCTTCGCATTTTATTCTTCCAATACACCACTTAATCAAAAACCCTAATTAAGTCCTATTTCGAACTTGGGGGGGTTGGTTTCGGGGTCTAAACATCTCGAAATCACCTGTAACTTCGGGATTCTCTCTAAAATCATCATATCCAACGGCCCTGAAAATTTGGTGAAAAGTTGTCGGGACCATGGCGCCCGTGCAACATGGTCCTGGACATTTTTCCCGAAATTTTGGGAGCACGATCCAATCATAAAATAAAGCTTAACCCCAAGAAATTGGCGGCATATTCAATCTCTAGGTCGGCCAAAATACGAATTTACGACCTAGGGTTTCATACATAAGAGCTCTCTTTTCTCATTTGAAGGGATCGGATTTTTGTTTTCAGGAACTTCATATCCAGCGAAAGAGCAGATCTTTGAGGACTTCAACAACACTCAACATCATTTTATCAAGCATCTATCAAATTCATTCATCCACTTAGGGCTTGGAAGACATTGAAGAACAATAAGAGATTACCGACTGAAGATTGGCTCGTACTCCTCCCTCGAGGGTTGGGTATGATTTCCTATTGTTTTCATGTCTTTGCATAAGCTTTGATACATCATTTATTCATGCTTTAGATCACATTGCATCTTGATTTAGAGCATTTACATTATCATTTACAAGCAATTAGGGTTTACTTTCTAGGTTGCTCTAGTTTGCTTTCTTGCATTTTGGACCTTGCACACACACTAGGTTTGCACACACAATACATTTTACAAAACAACTTGGCTATTCGTGGAGGTGGAAATCACCGAAGCGGGGGTTTGACTAAGGCAAAACCCTATATAGCCGCCCCTCCCCCTTTTCAGATATTATTGCAGGTTTCGGGATTCGGACGACGCCGCGGGACACAGATCCAGAGAGAGAAGGCTGAGGCAGAACCCTGTGTGAAATTGCAGCTCAGAAGACCAGGACAGGGGCGTTGGGCGCCCTGGTCCTGCCAGGACAGGGGCGCTGGGCGCCCTGGTCCCTGGGATAGAGGCGCTGGGCGCCCTGGTCCTCCGAACAAACAGCTTTCCGACGATTTTCCGACAGTGTTTCAGGGTGCAGAACAGTGGTTTCCGGTGCAGTTTTCAGGACAGTGGCGCCCGCGCCCCCGTCCCAAACATTTTCAGTCCGATTTCGACTCCGGGTACATATCTGCATTCTTATTTTATCCTTACACTTTCAGCTGTTCATTGTTTAATCTCAATTCTGCAATCTTGTTATTAGTTCATACTTGCATTTTGAGATTAGGGTTTGAACTTGCACTACTTGATCTTACAATTTCAACAAGGGAATAGAAATCCTAATAGATATCCCGTGGCTCTCTCTTTCACCAAAAGAAGTAGCCAATTGTGCGATATCTCTAGGCTCTTTCGTATTCCGTAATGTGTGTCGAAAGGTAAGATTAGGGCATGATTAACCTAGTCTCGCTTTTTTCCCCTACACATTTTGGTGAACCCGACGTGAATCTATCATTGCTTCCTCTTGCATTGCATTTATTAGATCTAGATCTAGATTTAGTGTGTTTTCATTTCATTTCATTAAAAGAGAAAAAAGAAAAAAAAGAGAGAAAACTTGTGTTTCTTTGCATTGTGTGTTTAAATTTTATGCAATCTTTTCAAAATGTCAGATTTCTATTTGCAAAATGTTCATGCATTTGATGATTATTATGAGTATAGCCAAGATGAATTAGATGAAGCTTTAGATGAGTTTTTAAACCCTAAGGATGCTAAACCTTCATTTTACCAAAAACTCATAAACCTTGTTACTATGCCATTTAGGTGTGATGAGAAAGATAAGTCGAATGATTCCTCTCAAGGATACATTCCTATCCACTCTTCCCCTGAATCTAGTAACATGGTTGTTTTCAATAATCCCCTCTATGAGGAGATGTCTCCTTTTGAATCAAAAGACAAACCTTTTAATCGATATGATCATGCTTTGTTGGATGATGCTCTTGATGACTTTGTGGCTTTGTCGAAACCTTTAAACAAAAACAAGACTTCTAAATTGGTTAACATGATAAATTTGAATGAATATAACAAGCCTCTCTTTGAAGTCCAAGGTGCTTATCCTTCCCCCACCTTTCAAATTCCTAAAACTCCTCTCCTTACTGTCCAAGGAAGGTATGATCATGATTCCTTTTGTACTCCGAATAAACCAATCATCACCGTACAAGGAAGAAAACCTATAAGTCCTTACAATTATGCTAAGCAAATAACTAGAGAGAGTTATCATGCGGTTGCCCATACCTATCATACCAGAAATAATAGGCAACCTAATCCTCCTCCTGTTATTCCAGTCTCTCTTCCTAATCCTCAACCAATTCTTCCTCAAGCTCCCCGTATTTCGCAAGTTATGGGTAAGGAATATGATCTCATAGAACAACTCAAAGCTACCCCTGCTAAGATATCCCTTTGGGATTTGATTCAAACTTCTTCCGCTTATCATGGAATGTTACAAGATGCCTTGAAAGATTTGAATGTTCCTCCACCGAATACATCTAGTAATATAGCATCTTTTGTTAACTCCGTGATGAATCCTAAACCTCAAATTGTGTTTACGCAAGATGAGTTGCCTACTGGTGAAGTCCAACAACAATATGATCCCTTGATGATTGTGGTTGTCATGAAAGACACTGCTATAAGACGAACACTAGTAGATAATGGCTCTGGCCTTAATGTGTGTAGCATCAATCTATTGCATAAGATGAATGTGGATACTTCTCTTATGGAGCCTGACTCTCGTTCCATTCGTGGCTTTGATAATGTGGCTAAGACTTCATTGGGTATCATCACCTTACCTCTCACAGTAGGACCTGTTACTTTGCCTACTCCTATCCATGTTATGCCGGGAAATTTAACATATAACTTGTTATTAGGGAGGCCTTGGATTCACAGCATGCAAGCTGTCCCCTCTACATTGCATAGACAAGTTAAATTCATTTATAACAATAAGACATATAGTTTGATGGGAGATACTAATTTTCAAGCTTGTCTACAAACATCTAATTCCAAAGGAGATTCTTCTAAGCCATCCTTGTCTAGTGATGACTCTTTAAACAAGAAACCTATCGATGAGTCTTCGCTTTCCGATGATCAAAATCCTTTGGATGAATCTGGAACTCCTGAAGAAAATCCTTCTCGACTTGAAACTACACATAAAAAGGATTTTGATCCTGAGAAGGATCTCGCAGAAGATGATTGGGGATCTCTTGATTTTAACCCTACCTTTGTAGGTGAATATAAGGTTCCTTCTAGAGAAATTAAAGTTGGAAAGAAGGAAGAAGCTGAAAATCATAAAGTTGAAAAGAAAGAAGAAACTAAAAGTCAATCAACCTTACCTGAAGCTATGAGTAATAATTTTGTGGCCGCTTCTCAAACTTCTTCTCCTCACATCTATAATTATGAAGAGTTTGATTCTTTGTCTTATGAAAAACCACCTTCTCTTCCTGAAATGGCCGATCGTTATGGTCGTGGTTTTCGCATTTTCGCTAAGCATGGGTATCATGGAAAAGGTTGTGGTGCTAATGAACAAGGGATAAGAGTTCCTCTAGAGACTAATTTTCAACATTATGCCTTTGGACTTGGTTATAATCCCTGCAGACGTACTAAAGCCTCTAAAAGACCATGCATTAGTGTTAATGCTATCTCTACATCTTTATCAATACAACACCCTGAGTATATTGATGAGGATTCTTCGGGTGATTGTGCTCTAGATATCTTCCCTACCGACGATGCTTTAGCTGAGTTCTTGGGAGCCTATGACACTCTTCCTCGTTATCATCACAATAGGGGACTCCCTTATTGTTTGAACACTGAAGCCTATTTTGGAAAAGAGATTGATAATGACGAGATTGTGAAAGAATTCCCTCAGTTAAAGGATACTCCTCAACAAAGTAATCTCCTCATAAGTGACACCACTGATATTAAGATGGATCCTTGCAATAAAGAGAAAGTCATTAAAATTGGAAAATGTTTGGATGAAGAGGAACAGAAACAATATGAAGAACTATTGCATGAATTCCCTGAGATCTTTGCTTGGGCATATTCTGACATGCCTGGTATAGATCCTAAGATCGTTACTCATAATATTGTCTTAGTTCCTGATGCTAAGCCCGTGAAACAAAAGATTCGAAAAATGAATCCTAAGATAGCTCTGCTTGTTAAAGCTGAGATTGAAAAATTATTGGAGGCTGGATTTATCCGCCCTATTGACTATTCCCCATGGATTTCAAACATTGTCGCTATGGCTAAACCAGATAACAAAATAAGAATGTGTACCGACTTTCGGGATCTAAATAAGGCTTCTTTAAAAGATGATTTCCCTCTTCCAAACATTGACATGATAGTTGATTCTACGGCAAGACATGCCCTCTTATCCTTCATGGATGGTTTTTCAGGCTACAATCAAGTTTTCATTAACCCTCAAGATCAATTCAAAACCGCTTTTACCACTCCTTGGGGTACGTTTTGTTGGATAATGATGCCTTTTGGACTTAAAAACGCCGGTGCAACTTATCAGCGAGCGATGACCCTTATCTTTCATGATTATATGCATAAGATTTTAGAGGATTATGTTGATGATATTCTGGCCAAATCTTTTCTTCGCATGGATCATGTTAAAATTCTTCGACAAATTTTTGAAAGAATTCGTAAATATCACATGCGCTTGAATCCCCGAAAATGTGTTTTTGATGTGGATAGTGGAAAACTATTAGGATTTATAGTTTCGCATCGTGGGATTGAGGTGGATACTAAGAAAATAGATGCTATTGTTAACATGCCACCTCCTCGAAATGTATCTCAACTTAAAAGCTTACAAGGAAAGATTCAAGCTATTCGTAGGTTTGTGTCTCAGCTTGCGGATCGTACCTTTCCTTTTACTCAACTTCTTAAAAAGGATATCACTTTTCAATGGAATGAGGATTGTCAGCAAGCATTTGAAGATTTAAAAGTGTATTTGGCTAGTCCTCCTATTCTTCAACCTGCTGAACCTTCTAAACCCTTTATCCTGTATACAGCTGCTTCTTCTCATGCTCTCGCAGCATTGTTAGCACAACATGATAAAGATGGTAAGGAGTGTCCGGTGTATTACATAAGTCGTACTTTACTCGATTATGAGACCCGATATTCTGCGATAGAAAGACAATGCTTGGCCGTGGTGTTTGCGACTCAGAAATTGAGACATTATCTTTTAAATTCAGAAGTCCACGTCATGGTTAAGTTTGATCCGTTGAAGCATCTTTTCTCTAAAACTGATTTATCAGGACGTCTCGCTAAGTGGGTTATGATGTTAACTGAATTTGACCTTAAATTTGTTTCACAAAGAGCAATTAAAGGACAAGCGTTGACCGATCACTTAGTTGAGGCCCCTTCACCTTTTTCATTCCCTAACCCTGAATCCTTTCCTGATGACTTCATTCTTTCTATAGAGAAAGATGAAACTTGGGAGTTATACTTTGATGGCTCTAAGTGTCGTACGGGATCGGGGGCAGGTGTTGTTCTGGTTTCTCCTACAAAGAAACCTATTCCCTTGTCATATCGTCTAAATTTCCTGTGTACCAATAACATTGTTGAGTATGAGGCTCTTATAGCAGGAATAAAAGTAGCCTTAGCTCTTAATATAAAACACATACATATCTATGGAGATTCGCAATTGATTATAAGACAAGTAACAGGAATATATCAAGCAAAACAGGACAAATTATCACAATATAAAGACCTAGCTATCTCTTTATTACAAAATTTCGATTCTTATACCATGGAACCTGTTCCTCGAAAAGATAATCGACATGCGGATGCGATGGCATGTGTGGCTTCGTTAGTATCTTTAGAGGACCCTATGGTCGATCTTAACTTCGTTATTCACAATCTTATTTCTCCAGCTATTGAAGATGATTCTAGCTTGGTAACATGTTGTGACTTTGTAGACTCAGATGAATCGTTCTCGCATATTGTAAGATATTTGACCGATGGTACCTTCCCTGATTCTGCTAATAGGAACACTAGGGCTAGAATCCGCAAGTTGTCTGCTAGATATATCATCCTTTCTAATGTCCTTTATCGAAGGGGTTATGATGGTCTTCTCCTTCGTTGTCTTAACAAGTCGGAAATCCCTATTGCCCTTGAAGAGGCACATTCGGGTGCCTGTGGGGGGCACTTTGGGGGTAAATCCCTGGTTCATAGGCTGCTTCGTATGGGATACTATTGGCAAACTATGCAGAAGGATTCCTTTTCATTTGTTAAAAAATGTCATCAATGTCAACAACACAATAACCTGATTCATGCTCCTGCCCAAGAACTCCGCTCTCAAGTAGCTTCTTGGCCCTTCTCCGCATGGGGTTTGGATCTTATTGGAAAAATCTCTCCTCCTTCATCTCAAGGACACACCTTCATTATAACTGCAACGGATTACTTTACGAAGTGGGTAGAAGCTATTCCTCTCCGCTCTACTACTGCTGAAGTGATTTGTCAATTTCTCCTAGAAAACATTATTTCTCGATTTGGGATACCTTCCACTATTATCTCAGATAATGGAACTTCGTTTAAGAACAAGGACGTGAAGAAATTCCTCGAGAAGTATCATATCAAACATCGATTTTCTACACCGTATTACCCTCAGTCAAATGGTCAAGCCGAATCATCCAATAAGATAATTGAGCAAATTCTTTGTAAAACCGTAAATAAGCATGGTAAGGATTGGAGTAACCAGCTAATCTACGCTCTTTGGGCCTACCGAACGAGTGTACGAATTGCTACGGGAACTACTCCTTATAATCTTGTTTATGGTGTTGACGCTATTATGCCCTTAGAGTTAGAAATTCCATCACTTAGGGTTTCTCTTAAAGGTATAATAGATGATGACTCTTATAGAGAACAACGACTTCAACAGCTTGAGATGCTTGATGAACAGCGTATAAACGCTCTTGAGCATATCCAAGCGTATCACAAAACTCTACAGCGAAGCTATAATGATAAGGTTATTCAACGTTCCTTCTCAGTAGGTGATTTAGTCCTTTATGAGAATCAGCGCAATGTGAATGCCTTGCCGGACGAAAAGGGAAAATTTAGTCCTAATTGGCTTGGACCATATATCGTTATTGAGGATTATGGATCAGGTGCTTACAAAATAGCGGATGTAGACGGTACGCCTCTTAAAGAACCTATCAATGCTATGCACTTGCGTAGATATTATGCTTAAATTCTTCATTTCTTATGTATCTTCAACATTGGATAATATGTTAGTGTTTCTTAATTAAAGCAAAATAGAATTAAATGTTATATTGTTTAATCTATATTGCTTCGTTCCTGACAAGCGTGCCTTCTTACTTTATAGTTTGTCTTGAATTCATTTATGTAAATTGTGAAAGATTTACATTTCCATTATGCTAGCATATTATACAGTGTCTTTATGTGTGTTAAGTAGAATCGTATCATGTTGTGTTTAAGTTCAAAATTAAATCACATTAGTTATATGATTCTTAGACTTAATGCATATTTCTTCCTTATCATCAATGTTGTACTTGATTAAATATTTTAATTAAGTCACACATGTATCAATTTAATCATGGAGCATTGAGAAATCAATCACATAGAAATTAAATTCTGAACATACATGTACATTTACCAAATGTATTAGATTTAATCAAAACAAAACATACATTGTTTTAAGCATTAGAGATAACACATTTGAGACAAAAGAGAAGCATGTATATATACATATATATATGTGTGAATCGTATACAAACATAGGTCACTGTACATCCAAAATGTGACCTCTCCTACATCATACAATCATCTCCTATCTCTAGGGCTAGTGGCTGGAGAGTGTCGACTGGATGCTCCCTCCTGATCTGGCCGTGGAGGTGGACCCATGGGTGTATAGCGCGATACAGATCGTGAGTGACTCCGAGAGGAACTCCTACGATCCCTATCCATAAGGATCGCACGATAGGTGGTAGCTTCGGTCTGAGCCGCTACTAGGTCCCACCGCACCTGCTGGAGGTCCTCTGATAGGACTCTCTCTCTCTGTCGCGCCTGCTGGAGGTCCTCTGATAGGACTCTCTCTCTCTCCCTCCATATATCTACCTGTACTCGGAATGGGAAAAACAAATTCTCATGCCGACCTGCGTTCCCCTGAGGCCTATAGGCAATCTATGAGGAACTGGGGATCTGTGCTATCATGGAAATGTCTGTCATTGCCTGCTGAATCAAGGAACGCCATTCCTGCACATTAGCTGTCGCAGTAGAACAGATCTTTGTTAGTACCATTCTTTATCATCAAAACATTAATCAATCAATATAAACCTACTATACCTGGATCTCCCTCGCGCCAGTAGGGATCATGATATGGTAGTATCTGTGACTGAGAACCGCTAGGCTCCCCTCGCTCATATACTCTATCCACGATGGGTGTAGGCTGGACGGTACTGGTGACAGGTCTCCGTATCGCCTCCTGTTCCCCCTGTTGGGGAATAAGAGGTGGATCCAGAGCTATGGTATCGTCTCTTGAATGGTGGGGAGCTGCATCTGACTCCTCCTCATCATCTCTATCCTCCTCCTCATCGTCCTCATCATCCTCGTCCTCATCCGCGTCATCACCTGCATCCTCCTCGTCCTCCTCTCTATCTGCATCCTCGTCCTCCTCCTCCTCGTCACTGGGCTGATCGCCTGTAGGTGGATCAGGATCTTCCGCCTCCTCATGATCCTCTCCCTCCTCTGACTCCTCTGACCTGGATCCCTCGTCCTCGTCTCGGTCTCCATGTCTCCATGGGCCTGGATAGCCTGTCGGATGATCTGGTGGAAAGATAGGACCTGGATATGATCTCATGAACCATGAAACATATCTGCGCTGTGCTCCAGGCTCTGCAGAATAGTCAGTGACTACATCCTGATCTGATCCCTCTAAGTTTGTCGTCTCGATATCATCTACCGTCGGTCTCGCTACTGCTCTAGGTCTGGGATGGACCCGTGAGTGTCGAGTATAGATGGGCACATCGGCTGGAACACACTGCTCTAGTCCGAACTGCCTCCGTACTCAATCAAAGTAGAAAGGGACTATGATGTGTGCATATCGTCCTCGCAGTAGGCGGTTCCTCTGTAGACATGCTAACTGTCTCTCCATCCCATCCCATCTGTGCATCAGTAGGTAAGGTCTCCACACTATCACCTTGGATGTCAGTCTGTCAATAATCACTCTCCAATATAACAAATCTCCAAATCTCCACTCGCTGGTCAGTGGATAAGCGAACACCCTAGGTCGCTCGCTCGCTATACTCAGTGGAAAGCCGACGGGCCTGGTGCATGTGACGTGCTCTAAGATCCACACCTGCAGAAGTGTGCATGTCATCAAACTACAACCCTGTCCGAATACATACTCCTCTAGGTCGTGATAGAGATGCGCAAGCATACTCCGACCCCAGGCATACACTCTCCTGTGTCTCTCCATCGCTCTGATACACCATGTGAGGCCCCCGTGCATGTGTGTCCCTCGCCCATTAGGGCAGACAGCTAGTGCTATGATGGCTATCATGAGGCGTCTCAGAAGTGGTATCTCCCCTGTAGGATGTAAGAGCCAGCTGACCATGATACGGCCTCTCGTCTCGCTCGGCATGACTCTCCCTATGCAATACATCTGCTCCCTCTGATGATCCTCCGCTACCCGATCAGTCGTGTATGTGACTGTCGCTCCTCTGATAGGAAGACGCAGTATACGGTACACATCCTCGAGTGTGACCGTCAGCTCTCCTACCGGAAGGTGAAAGGTAGAGGTGTCAGGATCCCATCTCTCCATCAGTGCCATCAGCATCGCAGGATGAAATCGAATGGCCGGCATAAGAATCACGTACCACAATCCTACTATCGATAGGGTGTCTCTCTCTGACTGAGTCAACCGTGGAATCTGATCTCGCAAAGTGCGAAGAATGTGTCCCGCTGTATGCTCTCTCATGTACGGGAGACCCTGCAAAACGAAAACATGACCATAATCAGTACTCAATCATCGAAATCGCAAATGCAAACTGTCGTACATTGTATGCTCGCCTTGTAACCCCTCGCCAGGCCCTGATGGGGGACCATGGCGCCCTGATGGGGACCATGGCGCCCTGTCAGGGACCATGGCGCCCTGCAGGGACCATGGCGCCCCTGTCAGGGACCATGGCGCCCTGGGGGGACCAGGGCGCCCCTCAGGGACCATGGCACCCTAGGTGGGCCCCGGTCGGCATTCAAGGTCCGCATTCGATCACAGAAAAGTCAAACATGCGAAAAATCAAAAGTCAAACGTTCAGTCAACTCACCTCGTCCAATGGCTCGTCGTCGATCACGGCCTGGCGCAGGATCTCGATCCTCGTGGGACGCTCCGGTCGTCGTGAAGGCATGGTGATGGCTAGGTGGGCTCCGCTGCACTGAATAGTATCCTGAAATCGACAAAGTGATGAATACAAGTGTCACTTTCGAAGTATATACTCTCGTTTGTTTATTCTTACTTCTTGAAACCCTAATTTTTTCTTCTATCATTCATTTTATCATAACTTGAGTTTGGGAGATGCGATTTTCGAGCCGTTTGTTGCGTTGGAATCGTACTTTCCTTCTCCTACTCTCGGGATGTTCCAAAAAGTGCTCTGATGAAGCCTATTTAGTGAACACTCCTCATCAACGCTCTCTTACACAATTTGTCGCAAGTAAACATGCTACCCTGTTTCACCTCCCTAAATAAGCAAGTCGAAACGGGGGGGGCATATAGCTACTCACAGATTTCATCACTTTCCCTAGTAAGCATTAGGTGATTTTGTGATCTAACGTTTGTTTTGTAGGGTGCGGTTCCTAATTGTGTACTGCAGATACCGCTGGGGGCTTCGTCCGACGACTTATGGATATATCCTTTTTCAAATAATGTTTACTTTTCTGTACTTTAGCTTGCATATGCACGTAGTACTCATATGACCGCTAAAGTGGGGGCTAAATGTAGCGTCGTAAATTATACGCACTCGCTAGGGTGGTACAATTTCGCACCTAGTTTAGCACCCGCCTTAGTGCATTTTGCATTCTGCATTGCATTTCTCCTTAAGCACTTAATTAATCAAATTAATTAGGTCTAAGGCCCTATTTCATCATTTTCTACATCATAAAGTTGGGCCCTTTCACTAAAGCGTGCCCTTCGCATTTTATTCTTCCAATACACCACTTAATCAAAAACCCTAATTAAGTCCTATTTCGAACTTGGGGGGGTTGGTTTCGGGGTCTAAACATCTCGAAATCACCTGTAACTTCGGGATTCTCTCTAAAATCATCATATCCAACGGCCCTGAAAATTTGGTGAAAAGTTGTCGGGACCATAGCGCCCGTGCAACATGGTCCCGGACATTTTTCCCGAAATTTTGGGAGCACGATCCAATCATAAAATAAAGCTTAACCCCAAGAAATTGGCAGGATATTCAATCTCTAGGTCGGCCAAAATACGAATTTACGACCTAGGGTTTCATACATAAGAGCTCTCTTTTCTCATTTGAAGGGATCGGATTTTTGTTTTCAGGAACTTCATATGCAGCGAAAGAGCAGATCTTTGAGGACTTCAACAACACTCAACATCATTTTATCAAGCATCTATCAAATTCATTCATCCACTTAGGGCTTGGAAGACATTGAAGAACAATAAGAGATTACCGACTGAAGATTGGCTCGTACTCCTCCCTCGAGGGTTGGGTATGATTTCCTATTGTTTTCATGTCTTTGCATAAGCTTTGATACATCATTTATTCATGCTTTAGATCACATTGCATCTTGATTTAGAGCATTTACATTATCATTTACAAGCAATTAGGGTTTACTTTCTAGGTTGCTCTAGTTTGCTTTCTTGCATTTTGGACCTTGCACACACACTAGGTTTGCACACACAATACATTTTACAAAACAACTTGGCTATTCGTGGAGGTGGAAATCACCGAAGCGGGGGTTTGACTAAGGCAAAACCCTATATAGCCGCCCCTCCCCCTTTTCAGATATTATTGCAGGTTTCGGGATTCGGACGACGCCGCGGGACACAGAACCGGAGAGAGAAGGCTGAGGCAGAACCCTGTGTGAAATTGCAGCTCAGAAGACCAGGACAGGGGCGCTGGGCGCCCTGGTCCTTGGGACAGAGGCGCTGGGCGCCCTGGTCCTCCGGACAAACAGCTTTCCGACGACTTTCCGACAGTGTTTCAGGGTGCAGAACAGTGGTTTCCGATGCAGTTTTCAGGACAGTGGCGCCTGCGCCCCCGTCCCGAACATTTTCAGTCCGATTTCGACTCCGGGTACATATCTGCATTCTTATTTTATCCTTACACTTACAGCTGTTCATTGTTTAATCTCAATTCTGCAATCTTGTTATTAGTTCATACTTGCATTTTGAGATTAGGGTTTGAACTTGCACTACTTGATCTTACAATTTCAACAAGGGAATAGAAATCCTAATAGATATCCCGTGGCTCTCTCTTTCACCAAAAGAAGTAGCCAATTGTGCGATATCTCTAGGCTCTTTCGTATTCCGTAATGTGTGTCGAAAGGTAGGATTAGGGCATGATTAACCTAGTCTCGCTTTTTTCCCCTACACATAATCATATGAACCTATTATTAAATTCTAAATTTTTGTTGAAAGCGCAGGATGGCAAGAATAACTGATTTCTCTATCACTCATGGAGAAATTAATCAACTGAACTCACAGGCTGGCAAGAAAACCAGCTCTGATACCACTGAAATGTCCCCTCAAAAAAAAATTCAACTTTTAAACCCAATAATTTCACCCATTAGCATTAGCAAGATGAAATATTCAGAGCAATACATATTGGCGGTTGGACCAGCCACTTTCACTTTTCATCGAGATAAAGAAATGTTGGAAATTAAAAACTACTTGGCGGTATAACCAGCCAATTACAAATCCAAGAAGACTGAAATTAAACAAGACAATCACTCAACCACTTTTCAACAGAAGGACAGGAGTACAATATAAAATAGAGATAGGCGGCATAGCCAGCCTCTATAATGGAACTATATCACTCAACCACTTATTCAGCAGGAGGACCAGAGTACAATATGAAACAGAGATAGGCAGCGAAGCCAACCTCTGTAATGTCCCCTTTTCCGCTCTAGTTTGTTTTGGGGACTATTGGCCAATCCCGAGACCCGTTGGTCAGTCAAAGGCAAAATTAGGGTTTCCTATTTTCTAGAAGGATGTTTTGGCAATTTTGGTGGCTTGCATGTTGGAGTTTTACAGTTTTGATTCTGGATTCCTTCTGGGTTTTCAGAAAGGTTCACAATGATGGTACATGCATAGAGCAATCAATGGAGTTTGGTAAACTTACTATTTTTAGTAAGTGGGGGTGAGGATAACTTATTTTTCTGGGTTTTTTGGGGTTTTCAGAGAGCTTCACGATGGTGTGACATGCAAACAAATCTGAAGACTTTTCTGGACTTACTCTTTTTAGTAAGTTACGACATCTGCTCAAAATATGGTTAAAGTGCATTTGGACACACTATTTTTAGCATTATGCTATTTTTAGTAAGTACTATTTTTGGTAGTGCTATTTTTGGCAAGTTTTAGTGGTCCAGTTCAAAGGCTATTTTTGGCAATGCGGTTTTCAATACTTTTAGCCTTTGGTTCATTATGGCAGTTGTTCAGCGTATGGGAAAAGTATTTTTAATATATTTTAATGTCCCTTGGCCTAGGCGTGTGACTTATGTATTTCTGGTTATGACTTAAGGGACGACTTGAGGTGATAAAGTATTATTTTAAGTCATAAGGTTTGGGCGCCTAAGTAGTATTTTCACTTAATGCATTTTATATTATTATTTGACCTCCTTAAGTGGTACGCCCTTCCTTATGTGCTCATGAAATGTTTTATAAAGTGAAATATCAGTTAAGGCATGATGGATGCCTTAGGAAGAAATAAGTTTATTTTTGTGATACATTTCACTTATTCATCTTGGACGCACATTTTTATAAAGTATATTTGCTACCTTGTGAAGGTCGACTTGGAAAGGAGGGGAAATAAAATGCAAATTTCAAATTAAGGTGAAATTAGTGTGCATTTGGGTTTGGCGTCCATTTGGAGGGAATGTGAATTTGAATTTGTAAACACTAAGGTTATAAATAAGAGTGATAGGCTCTTGTTTTGGTATCCATGAATATTTTGTAACGAAGTGCTACCGAATTTGTGCCAAACTTGTGCTTCAAAGTTGAGAGCTTCCTAGCTTGTGTCAGTTTTGTGCTTGAGAGATAGCACCTAGCTGATTAGAGAGACTATTTCTCATTCAGAGGAATAGATTGAGCTACATTGAGATGGATTTTGGTGATGCTTTTTCAGTTTTCTAATATTTTGGGGTGTTTTGTGAGCCTCCAGGTTGCTGGTTTATTGTGGAGCTGAAAGTGAAATTCAATCATAAGTCTTCGAGAGGGTTTTTGTTGCTTCTAGGTATTCTCTCCTTGTTTTCCTTTGGCCTAGGCGATCCTTTTTGCAAATTTTCAGAGGTTTTAATGCAGATTTGAATTTATAACGAAGTTCACCCTCTCTCCCAGGCCATACCATGTATGTGGTTGCATTGGGAAGCGTGCAATATGTGTTAGGTGAGATTTGTTGCTTGTTAGGGGTTTGGGTTTGGGTTTTGGCGTCTCCTCTCTAGCCTTCTTCAGTTTGATTTCTAGCCTTTCCATCAAGTTTTAAAGGAGTTACGAGCATTTTAGTTAGTTTTTATGTTGTTGGTCTGTATTTTCAGTTTGCCAATTAAGTATATTAGATTTAGTGTTTGGAGTTTGGGGGTTGTTTCTTTGGTGGAGAGTCTCTTGAAACTTGAGAATAACATTGGACATCATTTGCAGTTGTTAGATAGTAATACCTCTTGATTTGCAATTCATGTTACTTATTGTAATGCTGATTAGTAGTACTAACAGCAACTTCATTATGAATTGTTTCTTAATGCCCATTGAATAAGTGGAAGGGGCTGGCTTCACCGCCTATCTCTATTTCATATTGTACTCTGGCCCTCCACTGAATAAGTGGTTGAGTGATATAGTTTGGTTATAGAGGTTGGCTACGCTGCCTATCTCTATTTTATATTGTACTCATGTCCTCCCGCTGAAAAGTGGTTGAGTGATTGTCTTATTTAATTTCAGTCTTCTTGGATTTGTAATTGGCTGGTTATACAGCCAAGTAGTTGTTAATTTCCAACATTTCTTTATCCCACTGAAAAGTGGAAGTGGCTGCTCCAACCGCCAATATGTATTGCTCTCAATATTTCATCTTGCTAACGCTAATGGGTGAAATTATTGTTTTTAAAAATTGAAAAAAATTATCAGGGGACATTTCAACAAAGCACAATAGCATCAAATACTTCATGAACCAAAAGGATCTCAATGAGAGGCAACCAAAGTGGGTCAACAAATTTGAGGCATATGATTTTGACACTGTTTATGCCAAGGGAAAGAAAAACATAGTTCCTAATACACTTTCTAGGAGGCCTCATATATGCTCTTTGACAGAGATTTATGCTAATTGGAGGGAGTTAATTGTAGCGGAGTATGTCAAAAATCCATGGGTGACCAATGTTATAGAGGGCACACTTCATGCTGACAAGTACACAATGGTCAATGAGTCAATCATATACAAGGATAGAATCTATTTGGTACTTTCTACACAACCTAAGGTGAAAATAATGAGGACTATCTATGATGCACCTATGACTGGTCACCCAAGTTTCTTAAGACCTACAGGCAAATCCTAGAGAGATTTACTTAGAAAGGGCTTAAAAAAGAAGTCCTTAAGTATGTGAAAGAGTGTCCCACTTGCCAGCAAAACAAGAATGACCATACTTATCCAACTGGTCTACTTCAGCCCCTATCCATTCCTAATCAGAAATGAGAATCTATCTCTACGGATTTCATCATAGGGCTATCTAAGAAATAGGGTAAACATTGCATTTACATGGTCATTGACAAGTTAATCAAATTTGCACATTTCTTCACCATTTCAACAACTTATATAACGACACAAGTTTCTAACTTGTTTTTCAGAGAGATTTTCAGATTGCATTGGATGTCCAAAAATATTATTAGTGATAGGGACAAGTTCCTACTATATTTTGGTAGGATCTCTTCAATTTGAGTGGGACTGAGATCACTCCTAGCACTAGCTACCACCCACAAACAGATGGACAAACAGAGATAGTGAACGAATGGGAGGAGGGGTATCTCAAGAACTATGTTTCTAGGCAATAGAGAGCTTGGATCAAATAGATACAGCTTGGTGTGTATTGCTATATTAATACTCATCACATGTCTATCAGGATGTCGTCATTCATGGCTTTATATGGATATGAATCTCCCAAATTCATGGATCTATTGTTTGAGGATAGCAGAGTGCCTAAGGCAAAGGAGGCAAGAGAGTTGGGACATCATGAAGCTACTAAAAGAAAACTTGCAACAGGCATAGAATCAACATAAGTCGTATGTTGACCAGCATTGGACAAAGCATTGTTTTGAGGTTGGCGACATGGTTTAATTGAAATTGCAACCGTACAAATAGTCTACTCTTAAAAAGAGTGGAGCAGAAAAGGTCAAACCCAGATTTTATGGTCCATTTAGAGTGTCTCAACAGGTAGGAGAGATTAACTATGAGCTTGAGTTGCCAGCTAGCAGTATAGTTCACAATGTGTTTCGCGTATCTAGTCTCAAGAAGGCACTCGGACATAATGTGATTCCCTCATTTGAGTTGCCACAATTGGATGAGAAGGGGAAGTTCATATTGATTCCAAAGGCCATCATTGATGCCAGAGAGCACACTCTTTGAAAAAGGGTTATCAAAGAATTTTTGGTCAAATGAAAAACTTCCCAATAAAGGATGCCACATGGGAGAATGAACAAATTTTGTAGCATCTAGAGCTGAAATTCCTTGAGGACATGCAATTTTGGGAAGGGTGGACTATAATGTCCCCTACCTAACCAGTTAAGTTGGTGGACCTTTAGCCTTTCAATTAGTTCTCATAGACTATTGAATTAGGGTTAGGGAACATTGAAGGTAATTTATCCAACAATTTGACAGTATTTCATGATTAGTTGAGCTCCCATCGAAATTATGAACGGAATGCCTTTTTTGGAGTGATTTTGGGTGTCTTACATTACTTACTATCTTTAATAACTTAGTTCAAGCATGCACTAGACCAATTGCCTGGGTTATTATTTTTAGTATTGCCAGTGGGTTCAGTTCTAATGACTCTCAATATTTTATAGTTGAGGCATTTTAAATTAAATAAAGATAAGTTATCAATTAAAAAAGTTAAATTAAAGGTTTAACTTTATCATTATTTTAATTTATTTAATAAAGGACTATAAGGGGTCCAGTTATAAAGTAAAAGTGTCTTATTTTAAATATATGGGCCCCTTATTTTTAATAGGACATTTGAGAATTAATAGAGATGACTTTTATTTAATAAAGTGTGCCTGGAGAAGAGGTTTGAACCTCTTGGGGAAGAATAAAAAGGCATTTTGGGAATTCATTTGAATATGCTAAGTTTTGATATTAAATATTGTTATTTCTTCTAGGGAAGATTGTTATCTTGGTTTGTAAGGGCAGAAACCCTTGTAGGTAACAATCTCTATGTATTTGAAAGACACTATCTGGAGAATTTCTTGGTGTTTTCGTGCACGAGACACAGTAATGCTTATTTGTGGAGATTTTCATTTCAGTTTGCAGAGGTATTGAGCACCAGTTTTGTGAAGGGCAAAGTAGGAAGAGATTGAGAGAAGATTTAATTGTTTATTGTTGGTTTTCCTTCCTCCAAGCTGGTCATACATTTCTAGAGCTGGTAGTACACCTTCCACTTAGGCCTCTAGGGCTTTGAGGAGGTTACGTTTCGGAGCATTTTGGACCTGCACTTCCTTGCATACCTTTAGCATAGCGTTTGGAATAGATTGTGAGGGTTGGCATTCGCTTTGGAGCATTGTTGGACTACTCGGGACTCGGCTCTACTCGCCAAGCCCCTAGGAAAAAAACTCGGCAAAAACTCGGCAAAAACTCGGAAAAACTCGGGGAAAAACTCGGTAACTTAAAAACACGCTTAAATTTAATAAAAAATACATTTTTTTGCAAAATTTAATGAGAAGATGCATCTAATGAGTCAATAAATGATAACACAAAAGAAACAAGCTGATTCTACATATATTTAAATGCAAAGTGTCTACAAAATCACATCCTCATGAGGAATGCTGATGACTGGAAGCCTGGAAGCAAAATAGTAAATAGTTTTTGTAAAACCAAAAGTAAATACATCATTACAAATTACAATTACAACTTCCTCTTCCAAGCTCTAGCAAAAACTAGGGGAGAGGTAAAACTAGAGGGTCTAGTCCTAGAAGTCTGTAATGGGCGTGACTGTGCCTCCTCGCTCGGTATGGATGGCTCATCCTCCATCCTGGATGAAGCTATGTCTCCACCTACTTGTGGCACTGGCAATGACTCCTCATCCTCATCCTCTTCCTCCTCAATGCCATCCAGCGTGAAACCAAATCCACCCCCCTCCTCCTCCATAGCCTATCTCTCCAAATCAGTGATGTCATCCTCGGAAAACAATGGAGGCTGCTCCTGTGATGTCCAATCACTATAAGGATCTATATCATCCAAGTCAAGTGGACCACCTGCTACTTCCTCTACCTTTCTTACGCGCAATCGAAAATTATATTGCACAAAGACAAGGTCATTGAGGCGTTTTTGAGCTAACTTGCTCCTCTTCTTCATGTCGATGGCTTCAAACAAGCTCTAATTGCGCTCACAACTAGATGAACTACAAGGTTGACATAAGATTCTGAGGGCAATTTTTTTGAGATTTGGGTATTTCCACCCCAACTTTGCCACCAAGCATCTGCAAATTAAAATTAGGTTGAGAGTAGCACCCCTCGCCGGGGTCTGAGGGTGAGAAAAAGAGGGGTAGAGGGATAGGTCTATATCTTGGGGAAGAGAGGAGAGAGTGAGATGGAGTGTGGTAGAGAGGGGGATAGAGGAAGAGTGATAGGGAGATAGATAGGTCTAAAATTCGAGGCAGATAAAGTGAGTGAGATAGAGAGAGCGAGAGAATGTTGATAGGAGCATAATGATTACTGAAATTTGACTAAATCTGAAAAATTAAAAGATCTTCTAAAGCCTAGAATTTGCATTATAACTCCTAGAGATCTGAAACCACTCTCAAACATCCTGCCAATATATACATGAAATATAACTCAAAGTATTATACTTAAATGTTATATTTCATGTATATATTCTGATGAAGATGATGAAACTGACCTGAAAAAACAAAAATAGATAATTTTTTGACATGTTTGGGCCTCTTTTTTAAATCTAGTCGAGTTTTTTATAGAAACTCTCCGAGTTTTTGCAAAAAACTTTTCGAGTTTTTGCTGCGAGTTAAAGTGGTAAAAACTCGCCGAGTACTCTACAAGTGTTCCATCTATGCTTTGGAGTAAGAGTTTGGTGATTTTTGTGAGCATCTCAAGCAAAACCAGTTTGCATTTGTTGGATATGTTGGATTTAGATATGTAGTGTATTTTTAGGAATTGGGTTGTTATTTTTTAGAGAAACTATATTTCTAGATCAGAAATAAAATTTGGAATTTTCAACTGTGTAATTTATGAGTATTATCTATTTTTCCTTAATTGAATGTGTTGCAATATTTCCTATTTATCTGCGCTATATTTGTCATTAGAAAAAATTGCAAAAACAATAAAAACACATTCCAAAACAAAAAGAAATTAATAGCAAATAGGGCAGCATACTACAGCGGTATCAAACAGTGTATCCTGCCATTTTTTTCTTGAACTGCACTTCATTGACAATACAGTTACAACACTAGCACCATTTGTATCTTCCTTGGCATTTTTCGAAATGAAACCAAGAGAAAACCTAATTGATGAACATTTTGTTTCTAGTAACAGACTTGGATTTGAAAAAGTACAGTAAGAAAAGAAGGAAAAAAGGCTTTGTTAAAAACTTAACATAATAACTGGTTCAAGATTTTGTTATGTTCCAATTTTTCTTTCAAGGAAGGTTGATAATATTGTGGTGTACTTTTGCATCGTAAGATTAAACAGTTATATTAGTATTGCATTAAAGCTAATTCATAACATTAGTATTTTCCTAAAGCTAATTTATAGTATTAGTATTTCATGTTAAGAACCTATTTGTTAGGAATTTGTAATGTCCCCTTCTCAATGATGAGAAGTTCAGTTGGCCATTAGCCTATTCCGGAGACTCGTAGGCTAACTAGAAGCAAAAATTAGGGTTTCCAACTTTTGTGGAGGTTTGCAGGAGCTGTTGATGATGGACGAGCTGGAATTCTACAATTTAGGTTGTGGATTCCTTCTAGGTTTTCCGAGAGCTTCGTAGGATGTGACAAGCATTCAGTTCAAAGAAGTTTTCAGAACTTACTATTTTTAGTAAGTTGGAAGTAGTCGTCAGGGTTTCTAGGTTTTTCTGGGTTTTCTAAGCTCATCCACAGGGTTCGAAGAGCAAACTTTTTGGAGTTGTTTTCAAGACTTACTATTTTTAATAAGTGTTATTTCAGACAATAAGAAAACAAAAGCAGTTCAATGAAAAGCTCCAACCCAGTTCAATCCTGATGGTTTTCAGCACTTCAACTTCTGGCTCAATTTGGCATTAATCAGTTTTGTATTGAAGGTGACATATTATATATTAATACTGCATCCTAAGGTTTTAATATTTAAATTTTATGGTGGACGACTTAGGAAGGGGTAAAGCATATTTTTGTTCAAAAGTCTTATAATTTCTCCTCAATCAGGTGGCGCCAAGGTTGAAAAAGTACTTCTTGTTTATAATGTTTTTATGATGTAACATGTTGACCAAGGAAAAGTTCAATTAGAGAACTTAAGGAGGGGGCGCCAAGCCTTGGAGCACCATGAAATGAAATTCAAATGAAGAAAAGAGGATTTGGGCACCATGTGAATTTGAATTTGAGCCTCTTGAGTCTATAAATATGAGTGTTGGGTTCTCATTTGTCATCCATGAAGAAAATTATAACAAAGTGCTGCCAAAATTTGGGACATGCATACCTCCTAGCAACCGCTTGATTTCTTGCTTGCAATACAGCAACTAGTCGAGCTTGTGACATCTCTGCATTCAGAGGAGTGGATTGAACAACAATGTTGCGGATTTATGTATCAATTTCAGATGTTTGGAGTGTTTTCTGAGTGTTCATGTTGCTGATTTGTGTGTGTGCTGAAGTAGAAATCTGTTCGTGGGTCTTAGTGTGTTCGCCAAATCATTCTAGGTATTGGCTCTGATTATTTCTACCCCCTAGGCGATGAAGTCTACCAATTTGCACCATTGAATTTAATAATGCAAATCGTACTTTCTTGTTGGGTCATACCGCTTCATGGTTGCCTAAGGGTGCGTGATGAAAGTTTTGGGGGTCTATGTTGCAGGTTTGGGGTTCTAGCCTTATCGCCTCTGTCATAACTTTCATTTGCTTATGTTCTTGTGACATTTGGTGGTGCTTTGGGTGAGTTATGAGCATTTCAGTGATTTAGGTAGTGGTTGTTTTCTTCGTGTTATGCATTCTACAAATTACTTTTTTAAAATAGGAATTAGTGGTGTGATATTTTCCTATGAGTGTGTTTGAGTTTGTTAAGTGTGTTAAGCTTGGAAGTATTCATCTGTAGTGGACAGTATCATCTCTCTATTCTCTGATTCATATCTCACCATTGTAAGGCTGGATAGTAGTACTGTAGTACTATCAGCCATTTCTAGATTGTAAAGCAAATCCCGTTGGAAAGTGGAAGAGGTTGGCTTGCCGCCTACATTTGGATTTTGTAATACTGTCCTCCTACTGCACAAGCGGTAGAGTGATTGTTAATTTCATTCCTGTCTTCCCGTTGCACAAGCGGTAGAGTGATTGTTAATTTCATTCATGTCCTCCCGCTGGATAAGCGATTGAGTGATTGTTATTTTCAGTTTCTTGGCTTGTCCTTGGCTGGTTTACCGCCAAGTGATTTTTAGTGTTTTCAATATCCCTTTGTATAAGCGGAAGGGGCTGGCTTGCCGCCCAAGCATTGTATATAATTTTCAGTATTTTGCAACTAACGATCCCATCAACATGGTATGCTCTCACCTTCCCAGATTGGGCACTTGGTGAACAAAAAGTGGAAAGGTTGCAGTTTTCAAAATTATTATATTTTCATTGCTAACCCTAATGGGTCCTTGTTGTGTTGTAAACTGCAAAAATTTGAAAAAAATTGTGGGAATATTACAGAATTATACAGGTGAGTTAAGTGGTTGCAACCAACACTCGTACACATTAAAAATCAACATCACATAGAATAATTGCACTCATTAACAAAACATGATTTTTTCTCATTTAAACAAACAACTATCTTTATATCTATGCATGTGAGAAAGAAGAGACTAATTTAATGATATATTTACCTATTGCCTAGAATCAAAGAATTAGTTCTATAGTCATCCAAACATTGTCATTATCTACCAAGTCTGCAAAACAATCATGTCCATATCACACAATTATGGGAAACCTAATTTCAGTTCTCTTCGTTTGAAGAATTTGCATCCTTCTGCTAAATTCGAGTGGATGTCCTTGAATCATGAGTAGCGTTTGGCTTTTTGCCTCTGAACTAGGTAGTCACTACCTAGTTACCATTACACTTATAACACAACGCATTCAAGACAAGGAAATATAGAAAGCATGTGTACATAACCTTAGAGTTGAAAGATGGAGTATGTCAATTTTTCTAGAGTTAATAAGATTTTCCATAAGTATGAATACAATATGTGGCTTCTACAAGAGCTACAAGCAACACAACATTCCTTCATTTTTTCTTAACACTTTTAAGCCACATTTCAACAGGTAAGAAGCATTGGACTCAGCTCCATGCTGCCCTGTCAGAATCACCATGTCATTTTTGGTCCTTACTCATGTTGTTGTACATTGTTGACTAATTGAATGCTACATAGAAAAGATACATGCAAATGCCTCACCTGGAAAGATTCTAGACCAGGATATTGAGAAACGATATACATCGAAACCCAATCTAGCTATCAAATCCACATCCTCCTACCAATTAGAAAATGCATAAGAATATTATCAATAGCATAGACCACATTAAAAAAAGAGTGAAAATAGATTAATAGGAGTAATAGATTAAAATTACAATGTTAGATACGCTATATTAGACAATAAAATATAAAATGATCTCTAGTTCTATAAAGTGAACACACGAGTAGGAAAAATTCTACTTTTCTGCAGCAACATAAAATTGAAATGATGTCAAGTGCTTAGCCAGTGTAATGCAAAAAAACAGTTCGAATAATTAAAAAGATTTGTTGATCGATTAAGGAATACATAACATAGCTAGTTGAAGTAACCTTATCCTACAAGCCATTGATGATTTGTTTGCTAAAATGGAATATTTGAAAGCTTATAGTAAACTAAATAACCATATTCCAAAGGAATGGTAAAGGGAAAACCTGAAAGATTAAAGTATTTAAATAACGATAATTCAAAGGAATGGTGAAAAATTAAGTCTCAAAAGACATAAGATTGCTTGATACTACAAACCTTAATTCAATAAAAAAGGAGTTAAAGAAAGGTCAAGAGGATGAAGTAGATATTGATTCCCTACCAAAGCTATGTATTATTCAACATGTTCAAGTTTTGAAGACCAACTTAAAGCTTTACAGTAGCTCAAAACCCTTTGAATAGTGATAATAGCAATGTGGACCATGCCCCCATCCCCATAACCACATTTTCAGGCGACTACATTTATATATAATATAGTCGTCTCATTAATTTACATACATATCCAAATTTGATTAGCATCCCACCCTTGCACCCCCATGTTTGCTAGTAACTATGTTAGAAATACATTGTTCTAGTGATATATAATGTCCCTTTTCAGTCCATTCCAACATTCTTTGAGAGTTCCAAAATTCTTAAAGAACACCAGCTTTATTGGAAGGGATCCCGATAGTGACAATGAGTTCAACAATTCAGGATGAGTCCAATGGTACTTTTCAAATAAAGTTAACTATTCTGAGAGCTCTCCACACTTCATGGAGAAATTTGTTATTTTTGGAAAGAATCAATTTTCATAAAGTTTGATATTCTACGACCATAAGAGTATACTAGCATGATCAGAATTCATATTTAATCCATTTTGATATCCATTTTTGGGTGGATGTGTGGAAAATAATTAAATAATTACATAGTTAAATGTTAAGATGTCGAAAAATTCAAAATTAAAAGACAACTTATGTTAGTTATTTAAAAGAAGTTTACAGTCAAATTTTGGAAGAAAGATAAGAGGACACAAATAATAATATTTTATTATTCCTAAAAGTACTTATAAAAGGGAACTTGGAGGAATGAATCCTCATCCTAAACAATTTCATATAACCCTTATTTATTTGAGAGATTGAACCAGGTTCATTCTTTTGCTGAAGGAAGAAAACCGTTTTGGCCTTCAACTTTCATGGATGAAAACCCACCTAGCTGATTGAGTGCACAAAGTTCACCATTGTGTCAAACATTTGTGCCATTTGATTCTGAAATGTTTGATTATGAGAATTGTGGAGAATTGTGTTGAATATCCAAATAGCATTTCAAGTTGGCATTTTGTTTGAATTTTTCAGTTTTGGAGTTGTGCTGAAGAAACAAAATATATTTCCAAATCTATTCTTGTTTTTCAAAGTACTGAAGAATTGAATATTTTAGAGTTTCTACTAAAGCAATGAGCTATCTTTCAATATTTGCATTTGCATTATACAAGTTCATCTGAGTAGGAATTTATCGGTATTTGCTTGGCAAATAATAAATTTGGGAGATTTAAGCTCATTATTCCTACACACCCCTTTTTGGGGCCCTTCGAAGCTAAACACCCAAATTTAAAACTAATTCCTTTAATCAAAAACCACCTCATACTTCAATAGAGGCAACCTCTGCAAATCAAGAAGGGACATGGTAGAGAAAGGAGGAGTTGATGCCTTTAAACATGGTTTGAAGGCACATAATGCCTAGCCGTACAACACAACAAGCTCTTAGTCTTGTACGAAATGGGACTTCTGACTAAGAGAGCAGATTCGAGTGAGTTTCATGGTAGGTTTCGGGACTGCAGCTAAGGAATTAATTAATATGTGTGGTGCTGATCTGAATGAACAGCATTGTGGTATGCAAAGTTGGTATCTCAACCTTCATTGAAAACATGGAAACTCTTATATGTGTTCATAAATATATAAACTCTCAGCCAAACATCCTAGAAATATTGCAAACAGAAAACAATTATTGACCATGCATGCAAACTATTTGACATAATGCTCATTGCATATAAGTGCCAACATGAGTGAAAAATTGGTACTGATTTTACAGTGGTATTAGAGAAAGCAATCTTGCCAGCCTGGTTGGATTGTGAAAGAAGCTTGATGACTCAAATTATTTAATGAATCTGGAAGATATAGATTTCATCACTTCTAGGAGAGAAAGTGGTATCCTTAGTTCAAAATCAGAAGTAGGGGTGACAGACGTAAACAACAAAATCCCATTATCATGACAATGTTAAATGATCTAGCTAGGGGGCAGCAGCACTTGGTTCAGTCAATAACCAAAATGATTGAAACCATGAATACAAACAAAAGGAATCAAGGTGATCATGAGAACAGTGGCAACAATGGTAATGACGGTGACTATGGAAATAATGGCAATCAAGGAGAAGGAAGAAATATTAATATTCTGATAAAAAATTCGAAGACAATCATTAAAACCACTCCAAAGCCTCTTAACACTTGAGTTCTTGGAGGCACCACCAAGAGGACTAGCAAGGCAGCCAAAAGGTGGCGAAGGTTTTATAGATTATTTGAAAGAAAATCAATCATTGGGTGAAGATTTCCATGAAGCTATGTCTTTGGCAAATTTTTGCCAAATAAAATACAAAAACAAACAAAGAGGAAAGAGAGGACAAGGGCACAACAAATATTTGCAGCAAGGTGGCTCGGTTACCATTCCTAGCTAATGATGGTTCTGTAATGTCCCCATTTTTGTGCATACCTAAGCATCAGTAATTTTCAGAGGTTAGCCTATTAGTAGTGGTTCCCATAGGCTAATGTGGTGATTAGGGGGCCAATTCAGGGTTCTTCAGCTGACACTTTGATGTCTTTTATAGTGTTCTCCAGCTCAGTTCATCAGTTGGTTCATGGAATGCCTTCTAGGGATCATTCAGAGCTATTTGATAGACACTTGCTATTTTTAGTAAGTCACTTGGATGTTTCGGTCCCATACTATTTATAGTAATTCATCTGGACAGTTGGAGGGTACCACAACTATTACTAGGTAGTTGGCAGAATTAATAAAATGTTCAGATATTCGCATTTATTGGAATTCATGATTAATATTAATTTATTGAAGTTTCGACTCTAATAATAATAATTAAATTAATGGCATTATATTAAGGGGATATAACGAGTATTAATTGCATAGGTTAATTATCAATTATAAAGTCATTTATTAAGCCTCTATGAGGGTGCCAACTACATTAAATGACTAATTGAGATGGAATGATATTATAAAACTGCATTTCATTTCCTCCAAATCGTGGATTTTTGGGAAGGTTATAAAAAGGCTCTTGAGAGCTCATTAATTCATTATTGTTTGCAAATTGATGAAGCTTTTTCGAAAGCAAGGGTTTGCTGCTGAAGATTCAAGCTTGTTGAGGACAAAATCCCTCAACGGCAGTGTTTGCAAGTGTGAGAGATCACCCAAGAGCACTCAGTTGATAACCTCATTCAAAGATTATAATAGGGCATAATTAATTCAGATTTCCAAAGTTATTCAGGGATTTATAGAGTTGCTTGAAAGCAGATTGTAGAATTTATTGCAGATTGGAGATCATTGATCACTTGCTATCATCGTTCAAGAGGTGTTTAGAACTTTAGAGTAATACTAGCTCAGGTTTGTCATAGAGCATTGGAAAATGTTCCATTTCCAGATTTTCAAAATTGGGGTTTGACTGTATTCCTGCTGATAAGGATTGATTACCAAATTGACAATTGTTATTTGCCAGTCATTCTCTACTAGGCAAGGCATTTCACTTGGTATGCTTGTTAAATTTTAATTATTGGAAAAAGAATTGTGGATTTTGTGTAATAAATCCTCATTTAGTGTTTAAATTATTTCAATCTATTTTCAAGCATTCAAGTGCAATATTTATATCTCAAAAAACACAAAAAAGAAACAAAAATTAGAACAAACAAAAAAGAGACAAAAATCAAAAAACTAGATATCCACAGAGTGGTGAGATATTTCAAGTTCCAACAAGTGTACTACATGTGCATGGGTGAAAATATTAGACAGCTATTTCCAGCTTAACCCCATGCTAGAATTGGAAGCAATTAAGTACCCCACACTCCATTTAGATGGAGAACCTCATGAGTGATCAAACCATGGGTTAGTGACCTTGGGGCATTATAGTATCACTTTGTATGTTGATTTCACTCAATTATCGATTGACTGATTTGATAGGAAGGATCAAGAGCTACACTTCAAAGAGTTGGCATAGCTGAGACAGGTGGAATCAGTGGATTCTTATATAACAAAGTTCCAGAAGCTAAGTTACCGGTTCAAGTTTTGGAGCGGGTTTGAGGACGCGAATCCGGTTCATGGGTTCAAGAAAAAAAAAATTACCTTTTGGGTTCGTGGGTTGGGTTCCTGTGTGTGTGTGTGTGTTATGCAAAAATTTAAAGAAATATACACAATTACAAATCTAAATACATTTAATAGTATGCTACTTCATCATTGATCAATGCCAAATGCCAACTCAATTGATAGTTAAGGATTTCAATAATATCATATTATGTCATATACTCATATGCCATATAATATATATCAATGTATCATAGATTCATATATGTCCAGGTTCACGATTCAAATGAAAATCATTACAATTACACAATTGAAAATCAAAAATAATAATTGTCTTCTATCTTCAATGTTCATCAATCATCAAAAGGATCTAGATCAAGATCATCATTGTTTACCTCACTGGGTAAATAGGAAGAATACAGAAACTGAACAGCAATGCACAATGCAAATACAAAAGAAGTGCCAGAATAAGCTTGCCATTAATGTCAAAAGATGTTCATATTATAATCTGTCGTCAACATTACATGTCCTCCAACACCCGGAGATGGTACAATATATGACAGCCGAAGGGGTGCGACACAACCGTCGCGACTCCAACTACCTACCCGTCGGCTAACTAACTGACCGCCGTAACACATTATTACCAACGACAACATAAACATAACAACATAACATAATGATTATTCCCGACAACATCATCCCCCCCAAGAAAAGAAGTCGACTCCGACGACTTAATACAAAATAGAGATGAACGGCAGGAACTACTGACGCCAGTCGGGCCCGGATCTTATACACTTGCTGCGTCCTCGCCTGAAAACCCTTTTCTGCTACCAGCCGATGCTCAAGTGCGGATTTCACCAATATTGCTTCCTTTGCCATCACAGTCCTCCTGTGCCTAACCCAAACTTGTCTACAAAACACATTTTTCAGTCTCAGCTTCCACCAACTGCTACTCAATTGATACTATCTCCCTAGCCAATTTGTCCTCAATGGCCACCCGTGCTGCTCTCCCGGCATCCAACTCCTGGGTACGCTGAACTAAGTCTCACGCGACTATTGCCTCCAACTTGGTGGTCAACTCCTCCCGAGCCCTCTGTGCATCCACCAAGGCAACCTCACGTCCAACCGAGACATACTCCGAGTTCCTCAAAGCGTACCAGTCATGCCTGGAGGTGGCCACAACCTATTGGCACAAATGCTAGGAGACACCTGAAATCCTCCATCACACTCCCCAAAGGCTAAAAACTGAACTGAATAACTCCCTGGTGTCATACAACTGCACGGACTTGCAATGCCTTCCGTCAAACTCTATTTGTTCCCAACCTTCAAATCCGTCTCCCTCTACGGCTTATGGCTTCCCTGCCAATGCTTAGCTGCAGGCTTCTTTCTCACAAGACGGACAACCACAACACTTCCCGTGGTCTTCTGTAGCTCAAAATAAACTGGGGGTCTGGGGGCAACGCCCCCAGCGGGGTCGAGGGGCAGCGCCCCAGGTGCGCTCCCTGTCGCAGTACAGGGCGAGGTCGAGGGGCAGCGCCCCCGCCGCCAACACCAATTTACAACCTTCAGAACCCCACGAAAGTCCATGGCGCGCATCATTTCTGTGATATTTTATGATGTCAAAACCCTTCTTCTACACTCCAATATTTTCAGTGTCTAGGCTCCAGATGTCATCGAATCATTTTCAATCCGTCGTCGTCTTTTTTTTTTTTTTTTTTTTTTTAAGGCACTATAATGGCACCCCGGCCATACAACCTCCCTGTACGGTCAACAACAGCACTGGCACCTCCGATCGTGCGGTCAACACCCTCCACCGTACGACTGTGTTTGTTTGTGCGGGGGCTGCGTTTATGTCTTCGTGCTCCACGACAGTAGTGGTTTCCACCGCACGGTGGTGGACGTGCTACCGTACGATGCAAATACAAAAGAAGTGCCAGAATAAGCTTGCCATTAATGTCAAAAGATGTTCATATTATAATCTGTCGTCAACATTACATGTCCTCCAACACCCGGAGATGGTACAATATATGACAGCCGAAGGGGTGCGACACAACCGTCGCGACTCCAACTACCTACCCGTCGGCTAACTAACTGACCGCCGTAACACATTATTACCGACGACAACATAAACATAACAACATAACATAATGATTATTCCCGACAACAATCATCATTTGCTCCAAGTTCAAATTCAAAATCATTTGAACCCAAACAAGTGTCACTCCCACTAGCTCCATCAGTTGTAGGTATCTCATCATCATCATCCAAAGTAACTCTAACCAGATCATCAATAGTTGCATCCAAGTTGGTACACTCAGGGGTTACATCCCAAAACTTCATTGCCCCTTCCTTTTATTGTTGTCCCTTATGTGTTAGAAGTCACAAATTGGAATGAATATAAACTAAGTCTTCTGCTCTTTTTGAAGCCAACCGATCACGCTTCACTAAGTGGATAAAGGAGTATGTACTCCAATCCCATTCAGCAGCGAAAGAACTTGCAACCTGTTGAAATTGGAGAGAAAAGCAACAAAACTTCAAACTGAAAAAAATGCAAAATTAACTAAAGAATGTTAAAAACTTAAAAACTAAAGTCTACAATACAAATGTTAATATTTTAAATTTTAAAAGTAAAAAAACTTAGATGTGATAGTATCTTGATTCCAAGAGGTTGGAGGAACATAAAATCTTGACCATGGAGGTGTTGATGTGTTCACTAGGCACATGCAAACTCAGAATAAAATACCAAAGTATCTTACCCTCTCTTGAACAAAATCTTTTGGATGCTGAAGATTTGCTTAAGGTTCATCCAAGAAAGACTCCAAGGTTCTGAATGTAGGATCTCTACGTGTGGATAAGCCTAGTTGGTTGTTGTAATTGTTGTTTCATCAAAGGGCATTTATGGTTTGAAAAGACTCAACAATTGATTAGCAGATGGTATATGATGAGGTTTCTTCCTAAAACTACTAAATGATTCTCAAAAAGGGCAAAAGGTGAGGGTCTTGAGAGGGAATTCTAAGCTACTCTAGCATGAATGAATGAAGAATGAATACAAATGAAGCTCAACTAGTTATAGCATCGCCATACATGAACAACTTTGCTAGAACTAATGCAATCTTCTAACGATGTTTTAAGGTTTTCAAATCACTATCAACCATAGACACCATCAATTGAATGCATATCAAGGGTTGAACAATAACCAAACTTAAACACTTTTAAATGCTCCAGTTGACCACACAAGGCTCGCTTACAATCAACAAGAAAGCTAGTGGTATGGATAATGCACTTCACAATGAATCAAATGCAACATTCCATCATGAAATCTAATGCTAAAACTATCATCAAAAGATTAGCTTGAGAAGATAGAAGAACCATGCAATGAGCTTCAAGGATTGAGTTAAAACACCATAACTTCGATGTTTCATTAATCCATTGGCCAAATAACAACAATTCTTCAAGTCTAATTCTTGTATTATTGCTCTCTCGCTATTCACTATTGTCTTTTTGCTATCAACTATCAATTGTTATTCTTATTCTTGTTAACCTTTACAAATGAAATGAGTGGAGCTTATATAGAGCTTCCAAATACAATGAAAGGCCGAGATCAAAAAGAGATCGAGGGCCAAGATTTTGCCACCTAAACCCTAATTAGGGTTTGACACAAATGAAAACCCGACTTGGATAATCATCACCGTGAATCAACCAGTGAGAGAATAACACATGTTGACATGGAAATCGAGGAAGCATCCTCCAATAGGAATGCGACATGCCAAATGAGATCATAACAAACTTTCTTCTAGAATTTTATTTCCTTTCTCTTTCTCCTTCCTGGCATATTCGATGAATCTAGACGTCATGTTCTCAATTTCAAAAATAGGAATCTCAAGTAGATTCTTCATACATTCTTCTAAGTGAATCACCTCATCAAAGGCTGTATGAAGTGAGACCTCCTATCCATGCTCAAGTTCTTTTGTTTTATCAATATAAAACATAGTGGTATGCATAAGATCCAACTGTTTTTCTATGATCAATCCACCTTCTCCTTGAAAGATAACCTTTATCTTTCTTTCTAGTTCTTGAATGTCCACATCCGCTTCAATTTCCGTTCTTTGTCAAGAATGATACACATTACCTCAATGATCTTATCATGAATAGGATGGACGGTATCTTCCACTTGGTTACATCTATTGCTCACATCTTCAAAAAGGAGTTTCTTTATTTGGAGCAAGGTTGACCACTGTAGCAAATTAAGGGTTGATTCTTTCATAATTATCCCTTCTTGTGCCAGTATCTGTCTAGGTGCCTTCCTTATTGCTTTCAAAACAAGAATGGTGACGTCCTTAGTATGGACGAAGGCGTCAACTGTCATCATGAGGTTATGAACTATCTCAAGAACGCGAATGGCTCTTCCAAGTATTTTCATCATATTCCTTACAAACTCATTAGCCGTTATGAAAGATTTGTTGATCCAAGCCTCTAGAAGTTGTGTTGAATTTCTCATTTTCTCCATGTGATCAACTGACTCGATAGAAAGCAAAGGAGGTGGTGTGGTTGCCAGACTTTGATGTCTCAAAGGCTGTTGAAACTGCTGAAAATAACTCCTCCATGCACGTACCTCTTTCTCTAATCTTCTGTTCTTTTCTATTTCGGCTTTTAGCTTCTCATTTACTGCTTTCAGTGATTCAGTTGCTTCCTCCATGGCTTGCTCAGAAGTGAGTCGACCCAAGTCGAATGTTTCCAAATCATATTCTTCTGCCAAGATCTCATCGTCATACTTATCTACAGCAGGAGTGGCAATCTCTATCTTTCTATAACCTGTATCATCCCTTATTATCTTAGACATCTTTGGAGATTTCCTTCTCTCAATGACTTCTTAAGATCCATTTAAAAGACTGTCTAAATCAAATGCTTGTTCTTCTTCTTCGTCTATCACTTCTTTGGTAAGCCTCTCTTTGAGCCATTCGGGAATGGAGGATCTTCCTTCTCTTACTTGTACTTCTTCAGGTGGAGGCTCATTCCTAGGAGGAGAGGTTATTGTTGTCATTTTATGATACCCTTGGTCCATCAGTAAGAACCGATCAGACATACAATCCATGGACCAGTGCTGCCCTAGTCGATCAAGGAGAAACGCATAAGAATTAGGAGGTGAGAAGTGTTGTCTTGTTTGGAAGAAGTCCCTTCCCTTTGTTTCCCTTTTCTTTCCTTTTCCCCGAAACTCCAAAACCCCGAGGTTCTGAAGTTCCTTCTCTTCGCCTTCTTTTCTTTTCTTCTCCGGAACTCCGGAACCCTAACGTTCCGAAGTTTCTCCCTTTCCTTCCCCCTCCTCTTTAGTTTTGCGGAACTCCGCAAACCCTGAGGTTCCGAAGTTCCCTTTCCTTGCCTTCCCCGAAAGTCCGAAACCCCAAGGTTCCGAAGTTCCTTCTCCTTAGCCTTCCCTTCCTTTTCTCCAGAACCCAGAGGTTCCGAAGTTCCTCCCCTTGGCCCTTTCCCTTCCCGGAAGTCCGGAACCCTGAGATTCCCAAGTTACTTTGCTAATCTCTCCTTTTCCTTGCCTCCTTCTCTCTCTCCGGTACTCCGAAACCCCGAGGTTCCGCAATCCCTTCATTGTCGCCTTTCGCTCTTCTCCGGAACTCCAGAATCCCGAGGTTCTGAAGTTCCTTCCTTGGCCTTTTTTTTAGTTCTTCGGAACCCCGAGGTTCCAAAGTTTCTTTGCTAGCTCTTCCCTTTTCCTTTTGCTTAGTCTCTTCTTCCCTTTCCCGAAACTCCGGAACCCCGAGGTTCCAAAGTTCTCCTTCCCCTTCTCCGAAACCCCAAGGTTCCGAAGTTCCTTGACTTCCCCACTTTGGGAACCCGAGTTTCCGGAGTCCTTGGACTTCTTTCCGACTGGCAACACTTCCGGATGGCATGATCAACACTCAAAGCTTTAAATGCTCCAACGATTTTTGTGACTTGTGCACCTTCTTTTGTGGAGCTACAGGGGTGCATTTAATGATTTTGGCAAGATTTTCATCAAGAGAGGTACGGGGCCATGCTTGTTGTGGTAACTTATGTCATGTTTGCATGCTCTGATTTTAGAAGGTCAGCCAATCCACCCTTCTCAGGGTTGCCTTTTCAGGGTATGGCTAGGTTGCTTGCATGTACAGAAAGTCAGATGCATGCACTTCCCTGCACTCCCAAACTGACATTTCCCTACACACACAAAGATCATGATCACTCTTGTAACCAATTTTCTATATAAAGGTTGTTAAGCCTCACTGTAAAGGGTTCTCTCCCTACTGGCTTGAGCTATTCCATGCTCTTTCACTTCTCTTGTATTATTCTGCATTTTGCAACTGTAAGTTTGGCCATTGGCCTTCGAATGAGTTGAAATTGCTATTCTTGCCTTTCTTCAACTTATGTATGTTGTGTATGTTTCCTTACCTTCATCATAGGTGTATGTTTTGTCGCTCTTCTCTCATATATGTTGTGTTAATGTATTTCTGAGTGTGAGTTGTGGGAAACCTTCTCCCCTCTTGACATTCAGTGAATTCTAACCTCTATACATGCATTGGGGTCACTCATACAACTGAAGTTTGTGCATCTCCTAGGTATTTCAGTTGCTTCTTTGTGTCATTTTGGGTAGGGAAAGAAACAATCTCTTCTTGGTGATTCACCTCTTTTTATTTTAAGCATTTCTCTCTTCTCATTTCCTCTGCAAGTTGTTAGGATAGGCTTAGGAGTAAGTTTTGAAGTGATGAGTTGGTTCAACACCTGCACCTGGATTGAGAAGGAAGGTGGCCTTCTCCGGAGATTTAACCCCCTTGCGCAAAGTCCCACACTTCAGGGTTGTTTCCATATTTCACAAGGTTGCTAAGTTGATAGCTCAACAAGGGTGCAAGCTTTTGTGATAACAATTTTTGGCACTGGGTGGGACCTAGTTTCGACATACATGCTAAGAATTTAGTGTCGTTCTTAGTGTCTTAGCCTTTAGAGGCAGTTATTTCTCAAGCACTTGGCGACTCTGCTCAACAAGTCCAGTTTCTTGTTCGTGACTAGTTTCTAACTCTGGGACCCTGAAACCCCCCAGGTTCCCAAGTCATAGCAACTCTTGCAACTCCGGAAGTCCGGAATCTCAAACCCCCAAAGTTACGAAGTCTCTGCTCAACAAGTCCACTACCTTTCACGACTTGTTGCTGATTTCATGCCCAAAATTCATACAAGGGCGTCTTCTAGAGTTAGTTTCCAATTCGAAAAACTCTCATCTTCAGGCTCTAGAAGGCGAAGAGGCAGACCTTCATTATCACCAGTTAGGGAGGTCAGGGTTGTAAACACTCCATCTCCCAGGTCTCATTCTACCCCTCCATTTACAAGATCATTACTATCAAGGGCTCCCACCACTCATATCAATAGACCATTGTTTCACATGGCAAGAAATCGGGTTTTTGTTACTTTCAATGGGGGCAGTCCCCTTATTTTGACTCAATGGAATGATATATCAATGGCTGCGTTAAAGAGTATACCATACTTCACTGCTGAAATAGCTACTGCGCCCATTGAGCACATTCAAGACATTGCGAACATCTACTCCATCCATAATATCACTCACGATGATGTTGTCAAACTCTTAGCTACGTCTTTGAAAGGCAAAGCTTTGCAGTGGTATAGAGGGTTGTCATCTAGTTCCATTCACAATTGGGATGAGTTGGGGGAGAGGTTGTGCAACCATTTCGAAGACAAAAGTGATCACCTATAACTTGTGGAGCAGTTGACTACGATCAAGAGGGCACCTCATGAGTTCATGGGAGATTTCAATTTCAGATTCCATAAGACATGGAATAGAATTCCTGCTCTAGCGAAGCCATCTCCAAATCATGCCTTCTTGTATTATCTTAGAGCTCTCAACAGCGATATAGCTGTCATGGTATAATCAATGGGTGGAGCCTCTTTATCGAGTGCATATGACATAGCCATAAGGGCAAAAAAATGTTTGATTCGGGCTAGGAAGATAGCTCCAAGGCCTCCAATGTCTCTCTTCCCAGAAGCTCCTACTCAACAACCCACCTTGGCTCCTATCCCTATAGCGCCCGCGGGACAATCATCCACACCCTCTACATCCTCAAATGAGCTCCATGAGGTTAAGGCTCTATTGCAAAATTTTAGCAATGAGTTGGTGACACTAAAGAGGCAACAAGCCCAGCATAGCAGACCTTATCAAGCACAAAATCAGAACTATCAACAGAATAGGCCACCCTTTCAAGGGCAAAACCAATGGAGCAACACAAGGCCTTTGAATAGTGTGAACCCCACAGCTGCAAGCAACTGAAAAGTGATAGTTCCAATGCAAAATAACCTCGGCCAAGAGCAGGATTGGTGTCAACCATGCAATCAGCCACACAACCAAGGTGCATGCCAAAATGGAGGGTTTGTCCAAGCCTTAGCAGTGCAGGATGAACCGACCACTTCTGGCCAGCAATATGACCCAAATCAGCCTAGTGTAAGCACTCAGGCTTACTTGCAAGGGGATTCTACCTTTGTCAATTGGCAGGAGGCAAAATTCTGTGGTATGAACCAAACAAATGGTGAGTCTATGCTCAATATACAAGGTCAAAGAAGAGAGCCTTGGAGGCTGCCTCACTTTCAACATCAGCCCAAGCTCCAATGCCCAATATAGCTGTGCATGATACAAGCCAAAATGCCATGCAAGGGAGCAAGAGGCAGGAAGAGGCCCAAGTCGTCCAAAGAGCAAAGGTAGACCTCGTAGCCTCAAAGGGGCCTCTAAAATCAGCCGGTGTTCCTTTCATCATAGTTGATCAGATGAAGAAGGCCAACCTCAACGTCACTATGTGGGAGGCCCTTTCCATCCCATCTCAAAGGGATTTGCTTAAGGAGGCACTGAAGGACGTCGATCAGTCAGGTGATGAGGCAGCAGTCAACAGAAAGGCAGTCTCCACCAGTTTGGTGCAACCCAAGGAGGAGGAAGATTCAAGCAAGATCAGCAAGCCTCCCCCCTTCTATCTCTCCTTAATCATAGGAGATAGCTTGGTTCACAACTGCATGATAGATTCGGGAGCTAGTAGCTCAGTCCTGCCTAAGAAGGTGGTTGATCTTCTTGGCATAGAATATAAACCTGTGAATAAAGGGGTGGTCCAATTGGATGGCACTTCTATTAAGATAGTTGGGGTTGTTAAAAATTTGAAGTTAACCATGCATGCCTCTCTAGAGACTTCACCTCCAAGATAGGTGGGTACCTGTCTTCTGATTGGTCCCACATGCTATTTCGAACAAGGTATGGTACCAAGGTTACCATAAGGGTAGAGCCCATTGCCCAAAACCACATTGAGCCCTACACCCCCAACCCTATAAACATGAGTTGCACTTTGCATGAAGAGGCGGAGGAGTGTACTGTCCGTGAGCCTAGTACTCTTTTGCAAGAGGTCCCTGATTGTTTGTTGGATGAATGGGTCAATGCTTTTTAGTTTGATCCGTTAGCTAAGACTAAAGAGATTGGGCTTGGCACCTATTGTATCCATGAAGAGGATACTCCTATCCCTAACCTCATCAAGACACAAAGAGACTCGAAGGGGTTATAGAGCATATTTTTTTTATGGTTCAAGAAACAAGAACGGTGCAAGTGCTGGTGTGATGTCTGTTTCTCCTAAGCAAGAGAAATATTTCTTCTCTTTTAGGCTTCAGTTTGGTTGCACCAACAATGTCGCTAAGTATGAGGCTTTGATCCAAGGTCTCCAACTTGCACAAAGCAGAAAGATCAGATCTTTGCAAGTATTTGGAGATAGTGAGTTGGTTGTTAACCACATCTGAGCTCAAAGCATAACAAAGAACAACCTACTCAAATCATACAAACACGGCATTTGGGATTTGATTGAAGGATTCGAGGCCTTCAATATCCAGAGAATTCCCAGAGGTCAGAACAAACATGTTGATAGGCTTGCAACAGTTGGTGCTCAATTCAACATACCAACGGATGTTGCAAGTGAGAAGGAACAACACATCAGGCTTGTTATGAGGCATGTTGTCCCAGACAATTAGGTAAATTGGCAAGTGTTCGAAAGTGATCAGCAGATTGTCAACTTCTTACAAAATGAAGCAGAATTTTCTAATAAAAATCAGTCTAAGTTGCAAGACCAGTATGGAGACCAAATCATGCAGCTCAACTCCAACAAGTTGCCTAAAGGTCTAGTTGCCTTGGAAGGCATTTTCAACTCGGATGATCAGTTGAAGAAGAAGATGAACCTTGCTGCAAAGAGGGGGGATTACAAGCCAATTGTTGTCGCCGAAGGTAGGTCTCTAAAATTGGGCAAGATGTGTTCCTCAACCGAACAAGAGGCCAGCATGGTAAAACCCCTCACCTCCATGTTGAAGAAAAATTTGGCTTTCAGTTGGACCAAGGAGGGAAGGGTCGGTTTCGAAGAGATCAAACAAGCAATTGCTGAGGCCCCTACCCTTGTCAATCCTAACTATGAAAGGGATTTTATCCTCTATACCTTCGGAGGAGAATCCAGCATCTCAGTTTTCCTAACACAATTGAATGATGATAATTTGGAGCAACCTATTGCTTTCTTTAGTGAGGAGTAAACGACTATGAGCTTAAGTATAGCTATGTAGAGAAGCAGGTACTCACTGTTGTAAGGGCATTAAAAAAGTTCAGACACATGTTGTCTAACAACAGGATCCAGCTCTTAGTTCCACATGCAAGTGCCAAGGATTTCCTTCTAAACAAGGACATCAGTGAGAAGAGGGTTGGGTGGATAACCAAGGTCATGGAGTACGACATCAACATCAAGATCACCAAGCTTGTAAGAGGCAGGGGCCTATGTGAACAGCTTGTCTCATCTTCTGAGACTACTTCAGAGGTCACCCTTGTGTTACAAGAGGATCAACCAACTAGCAACGACACTCAATTCAGTTGGGTAGTGTTGGTTGAAAATTTTGGACACTTGGGGAAATATACAAAATTGTGGTTTCAACCACAGTGTGCGAGTAAAACTCTCCTAATTAAGGGAAGGCTCCCCCTATCTAACTACAACTTTAAAAATAAAATGGGATGGGGCAGCAGTCTTTCTTCTTCTTTCAAGAAAGCCAATATCCTCTTCACAGAAAAGTGATAGCAATTTAACATAAAACAGCAGTTACAACTTTTCGAAATGAAATGAGAGAAAGGAAATGAAGTTTCCTGAAAGCTCAAAGACTTCCGTCACTTCCTTCGGGACGGTACAACAATATCAAGCTCAAAGTCTTGATTATATGCAGTCCTATCTACCCTTTTCTATACTAACGTTATCAAGAACAAATTATAACAGCTCAAAGACTGAAATATCTTATTATTTTCTACATAAAACAGTGGGAAGTAGTATAAGCTCAAAGACCCAACTATTTCTCACAAAATCTACTTCTAAACTCTCTTAAGAATAAGTGCAAGCACAAAGACTTACAGCTCCTCTCAAAAGAATATTTATTCTAATTTATATTAACCTCAAATACTTGCAACACAAAGACTGCAAACCAAATTCGATTAAGTTCTTTGAAGAAACACTTGCAAGAAAGATAATATAGAACACAAACTCAAGAATGTAGCACAAAGACTCAAAGCTTGAGCAATTTCCTTCTATTTCTTTCAATTCTTGAATTCATACATGAAAGCTCAACTTCTTTGCTGTAAATTTGGCAGAATTTTTGCTTGCTTTCTAAAAGATAAAGATTACAATAGACCCCTCAAGTATTTATAGAAGAGGAGTCTTGAGAAAAAGGTGGGAGGATCCTAACTAACTTGAGAGATTCCCTCAACCACCAAGACTTATTCAATAACTAACTATGACTTATTCCAACTACAGTCCTAACTGAACACAACTTGTAGTTGCCTTACATGTAATTACAAAAGTGCAAGTAAAGACTTGACGTGAAATTTACAAAAGGTTTTTACATGTAATTTGTCAAAAGAAAAACTACAACTAAGAGATTACAAATCTCGAAAAATCAACTAAGTGTTGAAAAACACTTAAGTTGCAGCGTGTGAAGACATGAATCCTTTGAACTTCTGGATAATCATTCGTAGCTCAGCAGGATTCGGTTCATGGGTGTTCTTGGAAACAACCATGGTCTTCACAATGGTATCATGGCATCAAAGAAGCATAGAGTCGTTCTTCTCCAAGATGGACTAGATTTCGTGCAAAAAGATTTGATGTTTCATAAAAACCTGAATTGAAGCAGCTGAGAATTGTTCGCTCCTCCATTCATTATGAATCCTCATCTGTAGATCTGCAAGCACTTCTTCTTCTGGTATCATCTCTCCATTCTGACTCATTATGTTGCAAGAGGCCTTCTCACAATGGGAAACAATACCTTGGAATACTTCAACCCGCAATCTCATTGCATCATCAATCTCCTTAATGAGGGATTTGAGAACAAGGGCTTTATTCTCCAGAAGTCTTCAAATTCCAAGTACATGACCCTAGAAGGAATAATGGCATGCTCCTGAAGAACACTCAACTGTTGTTGGGGCATTGTGCACCAAATTGTCAAACTACCTTCAACCCTTTCCAAATTTTGTTTGAAAGTCTCGGAGGTATGATTCAATTTTTCTTCAATGGTCTCCAACTTAGACATCATTTGGAAAATGTCTTTCAGCACTTGTGCACACAGATCATGCAGTTGATCCACCCAAGAATCCAACGCTTGTACTTTTTGAGCAGCTCTTTCAACTCCCCGAATTGATTCTTGGGAACCGGAAGAACTTGTAAGATTACTCCCTTCACCAGCAAGTTTTGTAATTTTATGAACAGCTGCAACAAGTTGTCAGTTCTCCTCTTCTAGCTTGTCTTTCTTTGCTAGAAGTTCATCATACCACTGCACTAGTGAGGCTACGGATTGTTGGGCATCATGTTTGACCACTTTATGCGTTTGTTTACCCAATTCTATCCTTGTAACCCTGTAATCAACAGCTTGCATTTACTCACGTGGCTTATCCGCAAGGGGCTCAACAATTTCTGCCACTTTCATCTTATTGCTATCAACAGTTACTCTTGAGATTGTCTTGGCCTTTTTAGCAACCTTGGGCCTAGACTGTTCGAGTTGTTGATAGTCAAAGACATCAGGAGAGATTTCTTGCTTCTTCCTCTTTGGGGTAAAAAAACTAACCCATGGAGCTCAATTGACTGGTTCTCCTCTAGTACCTGTTGAAGGCGAAGGAGAAGCAGTTTCCGTTTGAACAGCCGTGGTCACCCTAGGAGGAGTATCTGTTTGGATGGCGACCATGGTTTGCTCAGTAACCAATGGGCATGAAGATTGCCTCATAAAATCTTCAAAGCCAGAAGTAGAGGTATCAATCTCTGACAAATGGATACATGCAGGAGTATCCTCAGGAATTTTCAGCAAACTCTTTTGTTGATGATCAAGAGGCGGCTCAACTGCTAAAATAGGAACGGCATTCTGAAGAGACTCTTCCACTATTATGTCAGGAGGAGAAAGAGGCATCTCCATGGAAACTGAGGAAAGAATCTCATGAGGTGAGTTCGAAACTAGAGACTTAGGAGCATCATCAAATTGTTGTCCTTCTTCTAGATTATCAGGATCGATCACATGAACGTGAAACCGGGACTTATCCTTTCCACGAACTGTCGCCTCCTCAGGAGGAAACACTATTGCTCGACTAACCCGCAATTTGATCCTGGTGCCTGAAGATGATGCACCTTCCTTGTTGTCAATATGAATCTCAGACTTACGTCCAAGAGCCCCGTAGAGTCATCTTCTTTCCCAACCTTGATCTTGATGAGTCTAACACCATTACCTCTGAGCCAAGTGTTGGTGTTAGCCAAGATAGGCTGAAATCTTTCAAGAATGGACGTGCATTCTTTATGGGACCATTAGATTAAAGGAAGTAGGGCTTTCTCAACCCTTTGTGAGACGTACTCTGGATCGAGCTATTGGTTGAAAATTTTGTACACTTGGGGAAATATACAAAATTGTGGTTTCAACCACAGCACACGAGTAAAAACTCTCCTAATTAAGGGAAGGCTCCCCCTATCTAACTACAACTTGGAAAATAAAATGGGATGGGACAGCAATCTTTCTTCTTTTTTCAAGAAAGACAATATCTTTTTCTCTTCACAGAAAAGGATAGCGATTAAATAACAGTAGTAACCACTTTTAAGTGAAATAAGAGAAAGGAAATGAAGTTTCCTGAAAGCGCAAAGACTTCCGTCACTCCCTTCGGGACAGGACAGCAATATCAAGCTCAAAGACTTGACTATTGGAAGTCCTATCTACCCTTTGCTATACTAAATTTTTACAACGAATAAAAGATAAAAGCTCAAAGACTGGAATAATCTATTCTTTCAACACAAAGACAGAAATAATGCAAGCTCAAAGACTTGCTGGTATTTCTTATCAAACAATAATTTTTCTCAAGAATGGACGCAAGCTCAAAGACTTGCTGCTCCTTCAAGAGAGTTTCCTATTTTAATTAATCTTCTCTACTTGCAGCTCAAAGACTTCAAATCAAATTGGACTAAGCTCCTTTAGAAACACTTGGCATAGAAGAAATAAAAGATTCAAACTCAAACATGTAGCTCAAAGACTCAAAACTTGAGTAATCCTTCTTTATTATTCTTCAAAAACTTTCAATCCACATACATAAGCTCAAAGACTTCTTGTTGTAAATTTGGCAGAGTTTTTGCTTGCTTTCCAAAAGATATCAATTACAATGAACTCCTCAAGTATTTATAGAAGAGGAGCCTTGAGAAAAAGGTGGGAGTATCCTAACTAACTTGAGAGATTCTCTCAACCACCAAAACTCATTCAATAACTAACTGAGACTTTGTTGTGCAAATCGCACACCCATCCCCGTCTTAGACAACGACCCCCCAGTTTGTGCCATTTTGTCCTGCCCTGAAATTTGGCTAAGTCTGTAATTTCCTGACCCTGAAATTTGGCTAAGTCTGCAATGTCCTGATCCTGAAATTTGACTAACTCTGAAAAACTAAGGAAACCTCCAAAAACTAGAATTTGCAATATAACTCCTGGAGGGCCGAAACCACTCTCAAACATCCTGAAAGTATATATGGAATATAACTTAAAGTATTATATCTTCTTCTTTCTTATACTTAAATGTTATATTCCATGAAATGATCCTTCAGCGAGATCTGGACAAACTTGCCCAAGTGCCCAAGCTCGCGCTCCTTGAAGAAAACGTTTAAAAACGCTTGAAATGCCCAATTTCAGACCCTAGGGCTAAAATGTGAAAAAGTCCAAAAGTTACGAAAATGCCCCAGAGGTCCAAATTTCACTTAAGTTGTCAAATTTCGGACCCTGGGCCAAAAAGTGAAAAAGTTGACAAAACTGGTTGGAGGTCCGAAATTCACTTAACTTGCCAAAAGTGCTTTTAGGTCCGAATTTCACTAAACGCCCAATTTCGGAACCTGGCTCCGAAATTTGAAAGTTTGTTATAAATTTGCAAAAAGACCCCAGAGGTCCGAAAATCACTTACAACATCAATTTCGGACCATGCGGCAAAAAGTTGAAAAAGTAAAAAACTTGCCAAAAGGTGGTTTAGATCCGAAAATATTCCTAGTTCACCCAAAACGCCTTCAAACCTCCGAAACTTGCAAACACGTTTATAGATCCGAAGTTTTACAAAGGGCATTTAGGTCCCAAATTTCTACAGGTTACAAAAAATGTTGGGAGCTCCGAAATTTGTTTAAGTTCGCAAAATATGCTTCAAAACGCTGAAAGCTCCAGAAGGTTAAAATCGCGAAAAATACCTTTGGGCACCAAAACGTTAAAACATCCAAAAAATCCGAACTTCACTTTAAGATTCGCAAAAACTTTGAATGGTCCGAAATTCTGGGCAAGTTGTAAAGCGCCTTATGGCCCGAAGTTTTCTTTTAAATTCCAAAAACGCCAGAAGGTCCGAAAATGCTTAAAAGGTTTGTAAGAAACCCCAAGAGCTCCGAATTTTGCCCAAAACATCAATTTCGGACCATGGGGCCGAAATTTAATATTTGGAAGAGTTGCAAAAATCCCCAAATGGTCCGAAATTTCACTTAAAACGCCAATTTCGGACCCTGGGGAGCTAAATTGGAGAATATGATGAAATTACAAAAAAGTGCCCTCCATTCTTCGAAATTCACCAGAAAAAGCATGAGTTAGAGTTTTAAAATTTGCAGAAGCTCTTCAAACCTCCAGAGTCGCACTATAAGAAGTTTTCAAAACGCCCAAGACTCCAAAGGTAAAATCACGCAGAAGTAAATCACCCAAACACCATCACGACCAAGGATCAGATTTCACATTCGAAGAGAAAGGAGAAGCATTTTCAAGATACATCTCACAAAGAGCTTCTCCAGCCAGACGTCGTAATTAGATTTAATATTTGTTAAATTAATTAATTAATTTTTCAAATTGATTTAATGAAATGAAACTGGTTGATTGATCGCAGGACATCATTGGAGAACCAGGAGAAGGCCTCAAACGCAAATCAAAGAAGGATCACATTCAAGGCCAGGCGCTGAAGACTGGAAAAGAAAAGATGCAGGAGCGCAAGAACAACCAAACATTGGGAACCATGCCGCTGAACAAAGATGAAGTCCACCACCGGGACAAAAGACCAAAGAACACTCTGAATGCTGCAAGTTTATGCATTCTCAAAAAAGCACACAGATGGATTTAAGTCCAGAAATTCAGTTTTAAAACTGAAACAGCTTTATTGTAAACTGCCTATGGGTCCCGTGCAAGATATTTTTGTGGATAACTATTCCCAACCACCAAGAAGATTGGATAGACTCAAATTAAAGCCAAATAGTGGTAGGTAGTTGAGATAGTTGCCGGTTGGATAACTGAGAATTAATTCAGCATGGGTTAAAGCTGCCAGCTTCTGGAAGGCAGATCAGGACCCTTGGATGCAGTCCATCCTGGCCTCTGATTCAAAATTGTAATATCTATAAAAGGCAGAGGCCTTTCTTTTGTAAAGGGTTCGATAGTTGGATAGTTGGAGATTTTTGTCAGACAATTGGTTAGAATTTTGTAGTTAGATCTTAGAGGTTAGAATAGGTTAGATCTTAGCCGTAGCATAGAGATGCTCCAGAAATTGTTGTAATAGGTAGTTGAAATCAATATATAAACATTGATTTGGTGTTTATTGTCTTGTTTTCATCCTGTTTGCATAGTTTCTTTCAGCATTTTAGATAGATCTTTCTATTTTGGGTGTGCAGGTATTTGATAGATTCAGGCTCATACCACTGAGGATATACTGATTGTGTATCCTTTTGTGTGGTTAACCTGAGCCTTCGATTGTGCTTACTTCAATTGCAAATATCCGTCTAAGGTGCGCCAGAATTGGGTGCTTAGCCATGCGTCTCCAATTTGAAAATCTTCCAAGTCCCTTTGAAGATTGCACCGTTCCTACAAGGTTGTGAGCTATTCTGGCTAAGCAGGAACTGGTTATGTTGAATCCGTCTACCCGCATGCCCGTGTTGTTAGTTTTAGATCTCCTAACCCTTTCCTTTCGCTCTTTATTGCGTAATTCGAGAATCACAGCAGACCAGCTTGTTGCAAATCGTAAGTCCCCTTGTGTTTCTAGCAAAAACACATCAGGCCATTGAGAGATCCCGCAGTCAAGACCTGACAAAAGAAACCTTGAGGTTGTCCCCTTTGATCAAATATAAAAAATAGCATTAGGGACTTCCTTATCTCAAGAGAAAGTAGGATACTCAGCTAGCTATTCTATTCTGCGTTGGCCGTATGGAGTTTGCAGCAATGCGATTTCATCCACGTCAACAGACTTCATTAACTAACTAAGAGTTACTCCAACTAACTAAGACTTATTCCAACTACAGTCCTAATCGGACACAACTTGTAGTTGATTTACATGTAATTACAAAAGCGCAAGTAATGTGTAACTTGCATTTTAAAAAAAATACTTTTACATGCAACTTGTCAAAACTAAATTACAACTAAAAATTACAAAAAAGGGAAAATTCAACTAAGTGTTGAAAAACACTTAAGTTGCATTTTGTGAAGACACAAATCCTTGAAATTTCCGGATGCTCGCTCGTAGTTCCTCGGGATTCAGTTCATGGGTGTTCTTGGCAACAACCATAGTCTTCTCAATAGTGTCATGACAGCGGAGGAGCGCAGAATTGTTTTTATCCAGGGTAGACTAGATTTCATGCAAAAAGGCTCGGTGTTTCATCAATGCTTGAATCAAAGCTGCCGAGAATTGTTCGCTCCTCCATTCATTATGAATCTGTCATAACCCCACATTTTTTGTAATTATAAAGATAACATTTATCTTCCATTATTTAATCGGAAATGACTCCTGGTTTATATTGATGTAATAATCATGTTTAATTGTTAACTCCTGATTTAGCTTTACCATAAAAGATGTTAACTAATATATAATTAGTGATAAATAGACATAAACTATATACAATATAATGCATTGTTAATTAAATATATAATAATTATTATTATTATTGATGCATGTAATAAATCTAAAAATATAAATATACAATATAAACAAGAGAAAAGAACTTAATATATTGTAAACATTACTAAGAAAATGAGAATTTACAAATTTACGGGACCCTTTATTTTATAAGAACCGATACACAATACAACCAGCGCGTTAAACTAGGGGTTGTCGGGGTGGAACTACACCAGCAAACACGTCAGGTATGAAGCGTTGTGTCTAAGCTTGAAGGCACCTATAAAGAGCTGCGGGTGGAAACGGTGACTCCAACAGTCACCTCGTTCGCTCCTCCAACAGACACGACCCCTAGCCGAGTCCGCTTTCCCCCCCTCCGCTGGTATTAAAAGCCAAACTCATGGGCTTTAGGAAAGAAGGAAGGAAGGCACGCAGGAAACAAAATAGGGAGAAGGGACGCACGGGACACGGGAAAAAGGGACGCAGCAACAGGAGACGCAGGTAAGTCGTTTTTCGACCCTTGTTTAAATTCGCAATAATATTTAATGAAGTTACATTCTGGAAAATAGATAAGTGTTATTTCATAAATGTATAAATTTTGGGTAGCTGTTAAATTCAAAATAATTATATTCAAGGATGGTTAAGATACATTTTTATATACATAGAAATTAGATAATGAAATCCTATATATAAATATGTATATATATATATATATAATATGGATACATCTCCACATATTAAATAAATTAATAAATAATATACAATTACTAATTAAGGAAGAACCACATTATGCAATTAAGAATTAGAGGAATGATCTCTACCAAGATAATAAATAAAGCAATTGCATATCCAAACCCAGTGAGATAAATGAGGAATTAGGCAACAGGGATAGCAGGAACTAGGCCTCTGTCAGGTAGGCCACCCACTGCAGTTGACAAAGGGCTTCTGGCAGTAGGGCCAAGGGGGAGTGTACTGCCCTTGGGCCTGATAAGCGCTACGGGCATCCGAAGGTAGCTTATCCCTTTTATCCCACTAGGAATTAAATATGGAATTGACTTATTGATAACAAATAAACTCAAATGAATTTAGACAAATTACACCCTAGATGAATCAATCAATCATTAAAATTCATTGTTTACGTGTTTTCTTAGATTTGCGAGTTGGGACATTACAATTGGTATCAGAGCCTGATTCTGCCATCCTGTTAAGGGTTGTTAATGCAAATTTATCAAAGGAGAACCAGAGGAAGTAGTAACCACATGGGTGAACCATTGGAAAATGAACTTAGAACATTCATGGAAAACAATGATAGAAAAACTCAAGCTCTAATAGAGCAAAATGAAAAAACAAGTCAAGCTTTGCTTCAAGCCTTACAAGATATGAATACCACCATGAACACTCTTAGAAATCATTCCAATGGCAGAGAAGAAAACTCTAATCATTCTAAAAACACTCATAACACATCTTCCAGCTCCAGGATACAAAAACCCAATTTCCTACCTAGAGAGGGAAATAATAGGGAGGAAACAAATAACTCCTCCATGAATAACACAGAAGAAATGGCCATGGCCTATGCTAGATTAGGGCCAGAAGTAAGAGAAGTTGTATCTTTTAGGGAGTTTTGTGAAGCAAAGAAAAATGAGACCCCTAGGAGAAAACCATTCAGCAGGGATCTAAAACACAAAGTAAATAAACTATCAATACCTAACTTTGATGGCTCCGGAAAAATATCAGCTCAAGCATGGATACAAAAACTAAATACATATTTAAATCTCAGCCCCATGACAGAAGATGATGCAGTCCAATTTGCCATTTTACACCTAGAAGGTTTAGCCCATGAGTGGTGGTATCATGGCACCCTCACACAAGGTCATGATGGTATAACAACATATGACGAGTTCACCCAGAAACTCATTAAGAGATTTGAGAGGAAACACCCACAAAAAGATTTCAAAGAATTAACCCTCTTAAGACAAAGGGGAACAGTGGAAGAATACATCACTGAATTTCAAAAAATTTCTGTAAGGGTCTCAAGGGTGGATGAGGACAGGCTCACATATCTTTTTGTGGAGGGACTCAAAGACTCCATTAAAGGATTGATGAGAGCATTAAAACCCCCTACCCTAGACGATGCCATAGATAAAGCTTTGGGCCTAGAAGACACTTCAACTTGGGAGAAACCCTCCAAAACATTCACTAAAAATACACATACTAAAGAATGGCCTAGGAAGGGAAACACCTTTAAAGAAAGAGAAGAGCTTAAGAGAAAGAACGTATGTTACCATTGTCATGAGAAATGGGAATATGGTCACAGTTGCAAAGAGGGAAATGAAAGAGATATGCTTAAGAAAAAAAATCTTTGTTTTAAGTGCAAAGAAAAGTGGCAACTAGGTCACATATGTGGGAGGAAGAGCCAAGCCCATAACTTGGAAGCCTTATCTAGTGATGAAGAAGAAGAACTCAATGAACCCCCAAGCAAAAGAGAAAAAATTACCGAAGAGGTGCAAGTATCATTAGCAGCAATTTCCGTAGCCTCAAAACACCATCCCTTTAGAATCAAAAGTGCGATCAAAGGGCAGAGGGTAATTGCACTACTGGATAGCGGGGCTACCCACAACTTTATTGATAAAAGCTTAGTTAAGAGATTGAAGCTGACAACACAAGAGTTTAAGGGTTTCCAAGTAGCCCTTGCCGATGGATCCACTTCCTCATGTAACCAAAAAATCCTTCAATTAAGCATAACATTAGGGAAATACCCTACCAAAGAAGATTTCTACGTGGTCGAGTTAGGGGATTTAGATGTAATCCTAGGAATTCCTTGGATACATTCCTTGGGAAGATTCTATCTCGATCACCCCAAATTGGAACTATTTTTCACGCAAAATGGGCAGGAAGTGTTAATCAAAGGGCTGCATGATGGCACAACCAGAATGGTAACCTCCAAAAGAATGGAAAGGATTTTTAGACGTAGTCAAGGGGAGTGGGCTGCCCAATGCATGATACTAGACCAAAATTCAAACCAAGGGGAAGCCATTCATGTTGATATTAAACCCATTATTAGAAAACATAAAAGGGTGTTTGAAGACATCCCAAAAGGACTGCCACCCAAGAGAGGATTTGAACACACTATTGAACTTGAAGAAGGTGCAAAACCAGTAATCACCACCCCTTATCGCCATCCAAGGGGCTATAAGAAAGAAATTGAGAAAGCTATCAAAGAACTTCTAGAAATGGGGCACATTCAACCTAGCTCCAGTCCTTTCGCCTCCTCTGTTGTATTGGTAAAAAAGAAGGATGGGACCATGCGGATGTGCATTGATTATAGAGCACTCAATAAGAAGACTATAAAGAACCGATACCCTATCCCTAGGGTGGACGAACTTATAGATGAATTACATGGAGCAGTATACTTTTCAAAAATAGATTTGAGATCAGGATACCATCAAATCAGATTGAGGAAGGAAGATGTTCCCAAAACAGCTTTCTGATGCCACTATGGCCACTTTGAGTTTTTGGTCCTTCCATTCGGCCTTACAAATGCCCCTGCCACTTTCCAGTCATGCATGAACCACATCTTTAGGGGACAATTAAGAAAGTTCCTGTTAGTATTCTTTGATGATATATTGATTTACAGCAAAACTTGGGAAGCACACTTGAGACATATAGATGAAATTTTGGGCCTACTTGAACAACATTCTCTTTTTGCCAAAATGTCAAAATGTGAGTTTGGAATGGAAGAAATTTTGTATCTTGGTCATAAGATCAGCACCCATGGAGTTAAGGTGGATGAAGAAAAAATTGAAGCCGTCAAAAATTGGCCACAGCCCCGAACCCTCACTCATCTCAGAGGTTTCCTAGGTTTATGCAGTTACTATAGAAGATTTGTTAAAGGATTTTCAAAACTAACTTCCCCCTTAACAAATTTAACTAAGAAGGGAGCATTCTTATGGTCAGAAGAAGCCCAATCCGCATTTGAAAAACTTAAAGAGGTAATGAGCTCTTGCCCGGTCTTAGCAATTCCGGACTTTTCAGCACCTTTTGAGCTTTATTGTGATGCCTCGGGAGAAGGCATTGGAGCTGTCTTAATGCAAAAGAAACATCCCATAGCCTTTGAAAGCAAGAAACTTAGAGACACAGAAAGAACCTATTCAGTTTATGATAAAGAAATGCTAGCTATTATGCATGCATTAGAGAAGTTCAGACAATACCTGATATGTGGGAAGTTTATAGTTAAAACTGATCATAACAGCTTGAAGTTCTTTCTCAATCAAAAAGATTTGAATGATAGACAACAGAAATGGGTGAGTAAACTTCAGGCATATAATTTCGACATAGAATATATGAAAGGGAAATATAATGTTGTGGCAGATGCTCTCTCAAGGAAACCTTACTTGGGGTCTTTATCAATCCTATCTATAGAGTGGAAAGCAACTCTAAGTACCGAATATGCCAAAGACCAATTCTCTAGCAGCATTCTAGATGGGAAGAAAACAGATGAAAATTACTGGGTAATTGATGACCTTATCCTCTACAAAAACAGAATCTATGTTCCATCAGGGTCTAATATGAAAGAAGACATTATAAGGACTTATCATGACCTTCCTTTAGCTGGTCATCAAGGGTATTATAAAACCTACAAGCAGATCAGGGAAAGATTTTCATGGAAGGGGTTGAAGGAAGATGTACTGAAGCACACCCAAGAATGCATGGTGTGTCAAAGAAATAAAGAAGAACACACCTTCCCTTCAGGATTACTCCAACCACTACCCATCCCAAATCAAAAGTGGGAGAGTATATCCATGGACTTCATAACAGGACTCCCAAAGGTACAGAATAAAGACTGCATTTTTGTAGTAGTAGACAGATTAAAAAAATATGCACATTTTATGTCCATTCCTTCAAGTTTTGGAGCATCACATATAGCCGACATCTTTAAGGAGATCTTCAAGTTACACGGTTTACCCAAGAATATTGTGAGTGACAGAGATAGACGATTTCTTAGCATATTTTGGCAAGAACTATTCAAACTAGCAGGGACAGAGTTAACACCAAGTACCAGTTATCATCCACAGACCGATGGACAAACAGAAATTGTAAACAAATGGATAGAAGGTTATCTAAGGAATTATGTTTCAGGTCAGCAGAATGCTTGGGTAAAATGGCTGCGTCTTGGAGAGTATTGTTACAACACAACCCATCATATGTCAATTCGAATGAGTCCCTTTAAAGCCCTCTACGGGTATGAAGCAACATCCTTTGGGGATCTCATTCAATCAGAAAGTCATGTACCAGGTGCAAAAGATTTCCTCTAGCAAAACACAGATATCATGAATGCCCTTAAAGATAATCTTCACCACACACAAAACCAACAGAAACTTTATGCGGACAAAAAAAGGATTGAAAGATCTTTTGAAGTAGGAGACTTGGTGTTTCTGAGACTGCAACCTTATAAGCAGTCATCCATTAAAATCAGTGGAGCTGAGAAATTAAAACCACGATTCTATGGTCCTTATAAAACTTTGAGAAGGATAGGTGAAGTGGCCTATGAATTGGAGCTACCAGATCACAGTAAAATACACAATGTATTTCATGTATCCCGATTAAAAAAGGTTTTGGGTTTACACATTTCCCCTTGTACCGAGCTACCCCCAATTGATAACGAAGGGAAGTTGATCTTGGAGCCTGAGCTCATCCTTGACAGGCGAGAAAGGAAATTAAGGAGGAGAACCATAACAGAGTATTTAGTCAAATGGAAGAACCTGCCCAGGGAAGACGCCACATGGGAGGGAGATGAAACCATTAATCATCTTAATCCCAGATTGCTTGAGGACAAGCAAATTTGAGTGGGGAGGGGCTGTCATAACCCCACATTTTTTGTAATTATAAAGATAACATTTATCTTCCATTATTTAATCGGAAATGACTCCTGGTTTATATTGATGTAATAATCATGTTTAATTGTTAACTCCTGATTTAGCTTTACCATAAAAGATGTTAACTAATATATAATTAGTGATAAATAGACATAAACTATATACAATATAATGCATTGTTAATTAAATATATAATAATTATTATTATTATTGATGCATGTAATAAATCTAAAAATATAAATATACAATATAAACAAGAGAAAAGAAGAACTTAATATATTGTAAACATTACTAAGAAAATGAGAATTTACAAATTTACGGGACCCTTTATTTTATAAGAACCGATACACAATACAACCAGTGCGTTAAACTAGGGGTTTTCGGGGTGGAACTACACCAGCAAACACGTCAGGTATGAAGCGTTGTGTCTAAGCTTGAAGGCACCGATAAAGAGCTGCGGGTGGAAACGGTGACTCCAACAGTCACCTCGTTCGCTCCTCCAACAGACACGACCCCTGGCCGAGTCCGCTTTCCCCCCCCTCCGCTAGTATTAAAAGCCAAACTCGTGGGCTTTAGGAAAGAAGGAAGGAAGGCACGTGGGAAACAAAATAGGGAGAAGGGACGCACGGGACACGGGAAAAAGGGACGCACCCTAACTAAGATCAATTCTAAATTTCCAATCTTAATCAGTCCTTAATTTCAATTTCTATATGCGGTCCCTACCTGTGATTTAATGAATTCGAACCAAGGACTAGCACTAGTTGATGTATGCAATCCTAAAGATAAATCTGAACTGATTAAGGATGAAATCACTATATGACAATCCTTCTTATTAGCTAGGTGCTGAACTCCTTCCTTCAATCTGCTAAACTTCGACTTTGTTGCTGTCTCTTCCTTGATAAATTCGATTTTCTAATGATTCATTTTGCTGCCTTGAATTCGAAGTATGTTAATTGTTAAGGAAGTTCGCTCAATCTGTTGATCAAATTCGCTGATGATAGAAGACAAATGCTTTGATTTGAATTTAAAATGATCCTGAGAATGCCTTTATATATGCGACATGCTCTTGGAGAAATAGGCCGACTTTGTAAATGAATAAAAAGATAAATGATAAACAACTTTTATGGTGGCAGACTCCTTATCTTGACTTTTCTTCATGGGAATTCAAAATTTTGAATAGATTTTGGCGCCAAACATTTGTATCATGCGATTTTGCTTGGGAATTTGGTCAAGGTTCAATGTGAGATTTTCGCTCCTAGGCCGTCCTGAGGACAGGCCCTATAAGCTATTTCGCTCTTTGTTCTCTCGAAGGACAAGACCTATATGAAACTCGCTGACTATCCTTGTTGAGGGTGGGAATCATAATGTATATTTCGCTCCATGACCGCCTTAGGGACAAGACCTATAATAAATTCGCTTTTGACCTTGCTAAGAACAAGACCAAAATTAAATTGCATCATTTGATTTGATTGATTAAGGTCTAAAACAAGTAGCTCGCTCTCTGACTATCCTAAGGACAGGCCCTATAAGGAATTTCGCTCTTCGTCTTCTCCAAGGACAAGACCAAAATTATAATTTCGCTCCTTGTCTGTCCTAAGGACGGGACCTATTTCGAATTCAGCTTGGTCAGCCCCTTGAAAAATGTATTCTTATCAAATCGCTTCATATATTTGATGATCAGAATCAAGGCAACGGCTTTGCTCTATGTCCTCTCTAAGGATAGGCCCTATAATTAAATAAATCCGCTTCATGACTAGGCCTTGGACAATACATATTACTCACTTCGCTTTGTGACCTCTCCTTGGACGGGACCTATAATCAAATTCGCCCTTCAACCTTGCTGAGGACAAGACCCTTATCTTATTTTTTCGCTCTATGTCCTTTGTGAGGATAGCCTTCAAGAAATGGTTCGCTCTAAGACCAGTTCAACGACAAGCCCTATATAATCAAGCTCGCACCATGTCCTTCCCAAGGACAGGACCTATACCATGAATTCGCCCAGTTGAGAAGACAAGTCCAAAATGAAGAAGCTCGCTCATCGTCCTCCCTAAGAACAAGCTCAACAATGATCAAGTTCGCTCTATGATATTCAAGGCATTAGACAAAGATCTCTTTTAGACTCATATACTAGTCCGCTCTCTATCAGTAAAGACAAGGGCTGCACATCGCTCTAGAGCCTCAACAAGGACAAGCTAAGCAATTAATTTCGCTCTTAGACTAAGGCAAGGACAAGGTACAATAAAGTTTACTCTAAGACATCCATTCAAGGTCATTCTATGACTGCTCTAAAGACATGATTAAGTTCGCTCAATGACCTTTCTAAGGACAGACATGAAACAAAATTAACTTACTAACCATCAGCAGATCGCTCTGGACCCTTAGCAATGAAAAGGTCATGATAGATAACTTTCACTTACCGAGCTTTCTAAGGACAAGACTCTTACGACCATGAAACTCGCCGTCATCTAAGGTTTTCAACTCCAAATGAAGGCATCACCAATTTGTCTTCCCAAGAATGCCTATGAAGGAAATTCACCTTTGGAGGAACAAGACCTAAAAGACAAACTTCTGAGCAATGACGACTCCTAACTTAACCTGACCTGATCTATAATAACCATATAAACTCACTCAATTCACCATGAAAGCAGAGAGAGGCAAGACCAGACTGTTGGTTGAAAATTTTGTACACTTGGGGAAATATACAAAATTATGGTTTCAACCACAGCACACGAGTAAAAACTCTCCTAATTAAGGGAAGGCTCCCCCTATCTAACTACAACTTGGAAAATAAAATGGGATGGGACAGCAATCTTTCTTCTTTTTTCAAGAAAGACAATATCCTTTTCTCTTCACAGAAAAGGATAGCGATTGAATAACAGCAGTAACCACTTTTAAGTGAAATAAGAGAAAGGAAATGAAGTTTCCTGAAAGCGCAAAGACTTCCGTCACTTCCTTCGGGACGGGACAGCAATACCAAGACTTGACTATTGGAAGTCCTATCTACCCTTTGCTATACTAAATTTTACAACGAATAAAAGATAACAGCTCAAAGACTTGCTGCTATTTCTTGTCAAACAGTAATTTTTCCTCAAGAATAGACGCAAGCTCAAAGACTTGTTGCTCCTTCAAGAGAGTTTTCTATTTTAATTAATCTTCTCTACTTGCAACTCAAAGACTTCAAATCAGATTGGACTAAGCTCCTTTAGAAACACTTTCCATAGAAGAAATAAAAAGATTCAAACTCAAACATGTAGCTCAAAGACTCAAAACTTGAGTAATCCTTCTTTATTATTCTTCAAAAACTTTCAATCCACATACATAGGCTCAAAGACTTCTTGCTGTAAATTTGGCAGAGTTTTTGCTTGCTTTCCAAAAGATAATAATTACAATGGACCCTCAAGTATTTATAGAAGAGGAGCCTTGAGAAAAAGGTGGGAGGATCCTAACTAACTTGAGAAATTCTCTAAACCACCAAGACTCATTCAATAACTAACTGAGACTTCATTAACTAACTAAGAGTTACTCCAACTAACTAAGACTTATTCCAACTACAGTCCTAATCGGAGACAACTTGTAGTTGAATTACATGTAATTACAAAAGCGCAAGTAATGTGTAACTTGCATTTTACAAAAAATACTTTTACATGTAACTTGTCAAAACTAAAATACAACTAAAGATTACAAAAGAGGGAAAATTCAACTAAGTGTTGAAAAACACTTAAGTTGCATTTTGTGAAGACACAAATCCTTGAAATTTCCAGATGCTCGCTTGTAGTTCCTCGGGATTCGGTTCATGGGTGTTCTTGGCAACAAACATAGTCTTCACAATAGTGTCATGACAGCGGAGGAGCGCGGAATTGTTTTTATCCAGGATAGACTGGATTTCATGCAAAAAGGTTTGGTGTTTCATCAATGCTTGAATCGAAGCTGCCGAGAATTGTTCGCTCCTCCATTCATTATGAATCCTCATCTGTAAATCAGCAAGAACTTCTTCTTCTGGAATCAGCTCTCCATCCTGACTTACTATGATGCAAGAGGCCCTTTCACAATGTGAGACAATATCTCGGTAAACTTTGCCCCGAAATCTCTTTGCATCACAGATTTCTTCAATGAGGGATTTAAGAACAAGGGTCTTGTTTTCCAGGAGTTCTTCAAATTCCAAGTACATGACCCTAGAAGAGATGATGGCATGCTCCTGTAGAACACTCAGCTGTTGTTGGAGCATGGTACGCCAGATTGTCAGACTTTTCTCAACACTTTCCAGATTCTTTTTGAAAGTGTTAGAAGTTTGATCCAGTTTCTCCTCAATGGTTTCCAACTTAGACATTATTTGAAAAATGTCTTTCATTACTTGTACACATTGATCATGAAGCTGATCAACCCAGGAATCCAGTGCTTGTACTTTCTGAGCAACCCTTTCCACTCCACGAATCGATTCTTGGGAACCAGAAGAACCTATGGAGTTACTCCCTTCAGCAGCAGGTTTTGTGATTTTATGAATGGCTGCCATAAGCTGTCGGTTTTCCTCTTCTAGCTTGTCTTTCTTCGCAAGAAGATCATCACACCTTTGCACTAATGAAGCAACAAAAAACTGAGCATCATGTTTAATGACCTCATGCGTTTGCTTGCCCAACTCTATCCTCGTAACCTTATAATCAGCAGCTGACATTTCATCAAGTGGCTTATCTACAATAGGTTCCACAATTTCAGCTACTTTCATCTTGTTGCTATCAACAATTACCCTAGAGATAGTCTTGGCCTTCTTAGCAACTTTGGATTTGGACTGTTTGAGTTGCTGGTAGTCAAAGGCATCAGGTGAGATCTCTTGCTTCTTCCTTTTCGGGGTGAAAGAACTAAGCCATGGAGGCAAAGTCATCAACTCACTTCCGGTAGCAGCCGTAGGCAAAGGAGAAGCAGTTTCTGTTTGAATTACCGTGGTCACCCTGGGAGGATTGGGACAGCGACCACGGTTTGCTCAGTTACCAATGGGCATGAAGATTGCCTCATGAATTCTTCAAAACCAGAAGTGGCAGTATAAATTTCTGATAACTAGATGCAAGTAGGAATATCCATAGGAACTTTCAACACACTCTCTTGTTGATGATTAGGAGATGGCTCGTATGCTGAAATGGGAATTGCATTCTGAGGAGACTCATCCACAAGCAAATCAGGAGGAGAAAGAGGCGTCTCAATGAAAATTGGAGGAATGACCTCATGAGGCGAGTCTGAAACTGGAGACTTAGGAGCATCGTCAGATTGTTGCCCCTCTTATGGATTATCCAACTCGATCACCGGAACATGGAATCATGATTTTTCCTTCCCACGAATAGTCATCTCCTCAGGAGGAAGCACTACTACACGACTGACTCGTAACTTGATCCTTGTGCCTGAAGATGAAGCACCCTCCTTGTTATCAATCTGAATCTCAGACTTCCGTCCAAGAGGCCTCGTAGAATCGTCTTCTTTACCAACCTTGATTTTGATAAGTCTAACAGCATTACTTTTCAGCCATGCGTTAGTGTTGGCCAGGACAGGCTGAAATTTGTCAAGGATGGAGACGCACTCCTTGTGTGACCATTGCATCAAAGGAAGTGGAGCTTCCTCAACCCTCCGTGAAGTGTATTCAGGATCAAGTATATGTCCGTCATCAATCATCCCTTGTGGGATATCCGCCAATTTCAAGTCAACAATTTGCTCAACAGAGAGCCTGCAGTAATCCATCTTCAGAATTTCGGCTTCTGTGCGAGATCTACCCACATGTCTTCAATGCAATGAACATGCACAAAGAATTTCTTGATCTTCTCCTTCATACCTCTATAATCAAAATCAGTTCTAGGTTTGAACCTCTTAAGCTTGATTTCCTGCAATTCAGCCTCCATGGCCTTAGCCTTCACAGATGTGACAAGGGAGTATCGACCAATTTTCAATGGGTTTGTGGTAGAGATCCTTATTCCAACCTTGTGCTTAGCAGACTGAAAAGTGTGAACAGCCATGATTTGTCTTCCCAACTCCATAAGAATTATCTTATCGGTTGGGAATCTTGGAAGCATGTACGGCTGACCATCATAGCATCCAATCCTCATATAAGTGAAGGTGGGAAATTGCAGGAACAAACACCCATACTCAAACACCTTGACCCATGCCTCATCTGATACTCTTTTGTTCCTGAGATCCATGTCAAACTAACACATGAAATATCCAAAGAATGCATCTTGGACCCTTCTAAAATGCAATCTGCTGGGTTTTAATGGCAACTGGTCATAATATTCCCAAACTGGTATAAGCGAGCGATCACCCTTGGTAGAAAGACCTGGAAAGTGTCTAAGTGATGCTGCTAAATATACCAAATAAGAATTCATGAAGAAGGTCATGGTGGTAGGAACTGCTGCAAGTTGTTCGCAAAAGACATCGCTGATGACTTCCCCCCATGTAATGTGATGTGATTGCCGTATGAACATAATGAATTGATACATCCATGGCTCAAAGACATTGGAATGCTCAAGGCCCATCATCCTGCTGAGAAGAATGATGGTGTCTCCTATCTCCCATTTGAAATCACAACCGTACAACTTTGCCCACCTTGAGAAGGAAGGACGTGGCTCTTGGATCCACCTATTGATGTGTCGCTTGCAATCTTTTTCCCTTTTCACATGATACTCTGCTGCACTTTCTTTGGTGATTTCCATATAAACAGGTGCAAGAAGTATTCTGAAGACCTTCTCGATTGTATCCGCATCAAGACGAATTATAGCTTCAGCATCATCATTTTTTATGACTCTTGATTCCTTGTCAAAATGATGGGCACATGCAAGAACGAACTCAGGTTCTAGGGCAGCCACTGTGAAGGAAGATGCATGATGGATATGGCTGTCCAACAGCCGCTGCAAGTTGTTATCCTGTGGATCTTCTACCCTGTTGATGAATTCTGCCATATCAACGTGCCCTATCTCTGTGTCTCTGATGCGATCCAAAGGAGAAGAAACCTGGGAAGGTGCAACCTCATTCTGATATTTGTCATATTTGCATTTCATTTTCTTAGGAGTTGGAGATGCCGGCAAATCTAACATTGATTGTGAATCTGGAATGCTGTGATGAAGACTTAAAAGAGTTAAGGCAACATCATAGTCAGCTGCAAATATCATTCTTCCTTCTTCAAATGGGTAAAACTTTGATTTTTGAATTTCACGATTTTGAGAGAGGAAGATGGGAAATATGTAGAAATGGGAAAATCTTGACTTTGACCAATTTCGGATCTTGGGAGAATTTTCGCAAGTATACAAGTTGGAAAGGACATACATGCAATCGGGGTTTTAAAACCCAAATACAAGTACACTTGTAAATTCGAAAATGGAGAAATGGACGAAAAATGAGATTTTGACTTGCGGGAAATGATAGAAATGGAAAGTACGGATATGGGGAACATGAATGGATAGAAATGGGAAAATCCGGGAAAGTCATTTTCATGAAAATGCGAAGAACTCTTCGACATGTAATCCGGTTTTTAAAACCCGAATTTGTAAGGGAGGGGTATTTCACACTTTTCAACTTGGAATTTTAACCAAAAATGGTTAAATTCCTTAACCGTAGGGGAAGAACAAGAATTTCCAGCGAACTTGTAATCGAGACTAAAAATCCCGAATACAAGTAAAGAGGGAATTTTGAGAAGAACAATGCAATTCATAAATTGCATACCAAGGGGAAGATTTCTTTGACAAAAACCAACTTTTGGGGGAAGAATCAACACATGCCAAAATGCAACTAAGAACGAAAATAAAGAAAACAAGAAAATAATAAAATGAAGGAAAGAAAGGAAAGAGAACATACCTTTCTTAAAAATGCAAATGCTTCTCCAATAATGCAACAATCCTTGGAATGAAGAAGCAAAACCGGTCAACAAACCCAAAATTGCAATGCCAAACCCTTTACACGTTTTTGCAAGAACGAACTCATATGGCAGCAAAATGCAAACTTGGAGGCACAAGAAGAGGTCAAATCTTCCTCAAATCCCAACGCCTTAGAATGGAAAGTAAAAACGATTCCTCTTATCAAAGATTCGTGGCATTTAAACCCTTCAAATTTGCAGCCAAAGGAATCACGTTTTTGCAAAAAACGTGGTATTCAATGCATCATTAATGGATCATTAAATAGCTCGAATCTTATCCCAAACTCCACGCCTAGGTGAGAGAAGGGAAAACGATTTAGGAGAATGCAGACTTGTGGAGTAAAAAACGCCCAAAATGTGGATTGAAAGAACCACGTTTTTGCTGATTTAGCTCCAAAAACCAGTAATAATAAACTCTAAATGGCGAAAAATGTGTTTGTAAATGCATGAGAATAGGATAGAATCCTAAACGCCTTGCATCTCCAGCAAATCTCCCCAAAAAATCGCTTTGACATCTTCAACAAATCCATTTTTCATGCAAATCATGTTTTGGAAGACAAACAACAAGTTCGAATTGCCAAAAATCATGCAAATCGGGTTTTGGGGAGGAAATAACAAGTTTTATTTTCACTTTTTCCACTCATAAGCCAAAATCGGGTTTTTTAAGACAACTTGCAAGTTTTATTTTTTACTTTTTCCACTTATAAGCCAAAATCGGGTTTTTTTGGACAAATGACAAGTTTAAAATTGTCAAAAATGCACTTGCAAGGCAAAATCGGGTTTTTTGGAGCAAACTGCAAGTTTAAAATACTTGTAAAAGGGAAATAAAATCCCTACAACAAGTTAGAAATACTTGCACATATGTAATGGGGATTTAAAACCCCTATTACATGTAAAAACCATTAAAGTAGGGGTTTTTTGACCAAACTGCAAGTTTACTTGCAGTTGAGCCAAAAAATCCCTATTTTAACTAAACATGACCAAAAAACAATAAAAAGATAAAAAACAACAAAGGGGAAACTTAAAACAAATTACAAGTAACATATTTGAAATAAAAGTGCACATGTAATCAGTCAAAAATTCCCCTACCAAGACCAAAACAATGAATATCATTAAAACTTGCACTTTGAAGAAAATTCTCCACCTGCAGTCGGGGTTTTAAAACCCGAAATTGAAGGAAAGGCATAGCAAACGAACCCAGAATTTGACGAAATTCGAAATGTAGTTCGAGGATGGACTGAGGATTAAGCCAGTCCAAGGATTAGTCGAAATTCTGCCTGGGAAGCATGCCATAGAGTAAAATTTTTCATTTTTTCACAAAAATTCCAACATAGTGGTCCTTCATTTTTGGAAACAAAAATGAGGACAACACAGACAAAAAGAAAAACAAAAAGAAAAGAGGGGTCCCCATTTTGATGGAGCGATGTGTGATATGGTCACAACAAAGTGGTTAATTCTTCATGTGTTTCTTCTATCACAAATCAATACAATACATGGATTCAAAGGATTGTGAAAGGAGCCTTACAACATCTCAAGGATCATGAATTGAAGATGACATGGTAGTAAGTGAATCTAGGGATCATAATTCAGACTTTGTGGAACTGATTAGTGATGAGTATGTCACCCAAGATTAACTTTCATCTCTTGAAGAGCACATGGCAGTCCCTAACAAACCAATGGTCGAGCATGAGAATGTTAACATTTCTATTGCCAATGAATCAAAGGTTACATTTTGTGTCCAATCTAATTGCCTTGAGGAAGATAAACAAAGAAGTGTGATTGTATGGTTAAGTGAGATACCAAAGATAGTAAGCAAGGATAGCTTTCAGATTATTAATAACCTTTTCTTTGAGTTCAAAGCTATTATGTCTTATGATGATCCGCTTTTTGATTAGGATGAAGAAGCTATTTTAGAATCCTATAAAATTGAAGATGAACACAAAACTTGGGACCCCGATGCATCTTCTCTCAGTGAAGTATGGAAACAAACTTGGAGCAAAAGGGCAAACCCTAGCAACACAATCACTAAATATTCTCAAATCAAATTACAAGAGGTTGCAGTTTAGATAACGATTCCTTCTTTAGATCTAAGATCAAAATTTGATCATTGGAGTTTGCTAGAGAGGATAGGCAACACTTGCCACATATATAATACACAAAATAGCTATTGTTGCATAATAATGACATCCATTACTGGACCATTGCTAGCAGTGAACGAACAAACGTTGAAAAACCCTACAAGTACCATTTCGATGAGTATAATCGGAGTAACATAGCATTAGCATGGTGATTCGCTCCCAAGACTGATTTGGAAACTGGGAATCAAGATAACCCATGAGTATAGTAAAAGTGCTCTTATAAGGTTAGGATTTGAGATTTTTGAAAGACAATCTTCTAAAGAGCATGGGAATGTTCTACCTCTTGAAAGGACTAATCACCAAGACGATGTTTTGAAAGTTTGGGATCCTGGAATCATGATTTTAATAATTCTTGTGGGCAAGCATCTCCAAGAAGAGGAGATTGTAATGTCCCCATATTTTACCTAGAAAGTTAACAAACAATGAATGCTTTTGTGGTCAAGGAAGTGCCAAACCTTGAGCATCAATAGCTAGTAAGAAGATACTAGAAGCAATGTACATGGATAGTTAGAGTAATAAAGTATTCGGAAAATCATAGTCTTATGAAAAAGACGATTTTCCCTAGTAACACTATGACAAGTCAGAACCCAAGATATATGATGTTTCCATCACAAATAAAGATAGCAACATGATCATCATATCATGTAAGGAGAGCATACAAGTGATCCAAACATCAATCGGTTTAAGAGTTGATATAGATAACTATGCATACAAGACAGAAGATGATGACAAGAAGTAATTAATGATCCATTAAGATCATCATAGGCAAATATATGGATGATTCATCATCAGTCACAAACATCCGATGGAAAGAGCATGGATTCGATTACCAGAGGAGATTAACCATCGAAAGTTGATATGAATATCAGAAGCAAAGAGATCATGAACCTCGGCATAAGACAATAGTAACCGACCACTTCAGATCGTAAACATCATCTGGACGCCTTGATCAGATCAATCATTCATGAAGAAGCCGATATATTATATTAATCTATATCAAATACGGTTGAAGAGACACTCCGACGTGGACGATATCTTATCCATAATCTATTTATCATCTTTGGTGCTAACGTGAAGCTGACTGTTGTGCATAGATAATTATGTGGAAGGAGATCTATATATTTTGCAGGAGGTGCTTCCAGTCAATATAAACAAATATTAAAATCAAATGAGTTTATCCTTTATTTTCTTATCCAGTTTGGATCGCTCAGATTGAGCATTGCCTTTGGCACATAAACAGTTGCATAAGGAACAAGTTCCAAATCAGGGAGAGCACCAAATCATTACATGCTTCTACAACTACATCAGGAACAACATCTCTATATATTGTTGCAAGCATATAACTTTATATCAAGAATAACAACGTATCCCAGCAGGGTGATAACAATACCTACATCTGCACATACTCATTGTTACATCAAACACTGCAACTTACATAGCTTTATAGCTATCTACATAAGGAGGATCATGGCATAGTTGACATCAGTACGTCAGGAAGAGCAAGGACCACTTAACATCTACAGATTCATCAAATCAAATAAGGAACAGCAGACTTCTATATTAATATTTGCATGCATTTAAGGAACTAAATCAGACGTAGCATCATCAAGATATTGCAGATTTATATCTATATACTAAGAAGAGATTTATATCAGTGAATCCAGTGAGACATCAAGATTCCTTTGCATATTTACTTATCTTCAAATCTACGATAGCAAGTAATCTTATTATTCAATAAGTCAAATATTTGTGCATACATTTTATAGTTATATCAGATATAGTATCAATATCAGTTATATTTCATAATAAATATCCTTTGTAAGGTAATATTAGCATATAGTTAAGATCATTAAAGGAAGAAATCTCTTGCAATTGATAATCCAAAGAGAATTGTCCCTATTTCAAAAGTCATTAGATAAGGGGACATTACAACCTTACCTTGTGCACCATGGGTAATTTGAAAAACTGAAAGGAGGTTAGTGGTCAAGGAGGGAACACAAAGAACGTCATTAAAAGATCCCTATCCCATAGTAATAGAACCTATCCCATACACCTCCATGTATGTATTGTTACCCATCAAAATTTCAGGTGAATTACAAGGCTCAAAAGAAGTAAAAATATCCAAAAGAAGATGCCATCTAATGAGATGCACCTGCATCAAGAAGCCATCTCCATTTTTTAGGAATAGTGGAGGCCAAGAGTGCTGCGTTCCCTTTCATTCCATTTACAAATCCTGTGTTCCCTGACTATGTAGATGAAGATGTTGTCAATTGAGAAGCTGAAGAAGAAGAAGACACTGATGAGGGCAGCGGGATGTTCTTCTAAAGGTGTGTAAGTTCATCAATCTTCATAGTATAACACTTATCCTCATCATGTCCTAATCTCTTCCAATAAGAACATTTTGTCTTCTTCTTTATGAAGTAAAGGAGATTCCTTAGCTTGCTCATCAAACTTGGAATCCTTATTTTGTTTCTTTCCCTTGCCACTTGCAGACTTTGGATTTGGATCTATTGCATGAAGTGCTCGAGAAATTGATGGCATCAATGTGCCCATTTGTGCCAACTTTGCTTGTTTCCTTGTCAGCTGAGCTGTAAAACCATCAAGAGAAGGCATTTTGTGTGCACTACCTAGAGCATCCATAGTAGCATAAAAAACAAAAACAAACACTAAATAATAAGAACCTAGCTTAGAAAGAATAGATAGAATCAACTATTTGTCCTCTTTAGTAACCCCGCATCTTGTCAACTACAATCTAAGAGAATTAAACTTTGTGAATAAGTCCTAGATATTATCATAATCTCTAGGATTGCGACTCATGAGTTCATTCTCCAATCGAAATTTCCTCATTTTATCTAGCTTACCAAAGAGACTCTCTCGGGTAGTCCAAATATCATTTGGATGTGTACAAGATAGCACATGAGACCAAGAGCTCCATCTCTTCTATCAAACCATTTTCTCTTTTCTAAAACACCTATGGGTTCAAGATCTTGGCCTAATGTAATTTGCTTCAATTGCAATTGCAACAACAAAATTTCCATATCAGATTTCCACTTATGATAATCTTATAGAGTTAGAAGTTCTGCTTTAGGCAAATCCATGATGAATAAAAGAATGTAACAAAATATCCCTGACAATATAAACAATGAACCCCTTTGTTCACAAGAAATTGAGCAAAACCAAGATCTAACTTCAACGGGCAAAAATTAGCATCAAAAATCAAAATCACTAAAAAATACTTGTACCACTATGAATTTGACAAAATTAGATTTCCATCGATATCTAGTTTGTGAAAAATGGCCTCTGTTTGCAAAAGATATGCAAAAATGAAAAAAAGGCTTATATTAGGCACTTTGAAGCACCAGGGAGTTTAATTGATAACAGCAGGTCCCTCCATGTGACCACAACGAATGCAGGGGCATATACAGAGCCCTTAGGGTTAAGTGGAACTTGATAGGAAAGAGAGTGGCATGTTACCCGCGCCACACAAACAACCACTTTGGCCTCAAACTTCACACATCCGTGAGCTTGCACAACTCACAACATATACAAGGAACACTACCACATATCAAATATCAAAAAGTGAATATCACTGGCAATGTGGGATTAAACCCCAAAGCAAAGTCCACAACCTGCTCACAGGGACCCACAAGCGCTCCTTCCACAACCAAGTAGAAACCCTAAGATGCAAATATTTGTTGCAAGCTTTATAATATTATAAAGTTGGCTCCTTGACCAATAAAAAATGGCCAATAGGAAGGAAACTCAAAATCTTTAGCCTATGCACCTATATCCAACATAATCGTGAAACAAATAATGATCAAACCAAACACAAAATAATGCGTTGTTGGATCAAATGTATATAGATCAAGCAATGGGCTTGGTAAGATCATGAAGTAGAAGTGACAAGAAAAGCACTAGAAACTCTCGCTGATTAAGAAATCCACCTACACAATGAGCTCAAGTGTCTATAGAGATATATGGGTCGATCCAACAATCTATGATGCTGCACAATTTATTAGTGACCTCCACGAACAGATCTCACAAAAGATGCCAGTCAAGCCAAGGAAGGTACGGTGGAACTGCGGAGAATCAATAAGAAGCAGAGACCAAGCAAGAAACTCATGGACTACACCAAATAGCACAAAGCCAGAGAAATATATCCTACAAAATGCAAGAAACCATGAAGCCAAAAAAATATGGTCAAACAAGTAACTACGCTGGCAACCATAAACCACCCGGCCAAAGAAATGAGTTACAGCCACCAAATATATGAAACGCCTAAAAATTGAAGAGGGTCGACTGTGTGAAACAAAATACGCAGCCTATCAAAACCATCAGCCAAAGAGGAACGGATCTAGGCCAATAATAATAAAATTGCCTCACAATAAAACACCCAAACAATAAGAAGACACAAGCCTCCATGGGTACGGACGCAAAAGGACACAAACTGATTGCACAATAATTACGCAGAGAGCTGAAAACTGCATATCAACCTAAAACCGAAAAAGATAAATTTGGAACAGATGGAGATGCACCAAATGCAATGGCACATATATCATCAATCTGGAACTCTCGAGACCTCAAAAATAACAAATGAAAACTCTCAGCATGAAAGGGGATGCAAATTGGCTGCTCTGATACCATGTTGGTGTAACCACCCAAGAACAACAATTTGCAAACACAACCACCTCCACAATGCATAAGAGAAGCAACAAGGCTATTTCACCAATGAGCGATAATTGAATTGAGAAGCAAAAACATGTACGAACAATCTGTATAAATAGTAGAGGTGTGATGAGGTAGAGACAAACCAACTTGCAACTACCAATTACAAATATTAAATGCACTATGAAATTATTAAATACTATGCAACTAATTTCTAATAAAGTACTATGTCGGCTAACTAAGTAAAACTTAAGCCTATGTAAATGGTATAAAACCATATTTACTCCAACACTATTGGATTGCATGAAAACCCAATACATTTGTGGTGTGGATTCATTTCAGGATTCACTATTGCATGTCATTGTTCAGTTTGTTGGAGGATACAGTTGGAGATTTCACAAAAGGGTTTTAATAGATAAGTTTTGTCAAATTTGTGTTTCTTCCAAAGACAAATTTGCAAGGCTTTGATTATTTGCAAAATAATTTAAGAAAGGTTATGAATGTCCTTTATACTTCAATTTGCCAATGAACAATTGAATCGATTTTTTTCTTAAGGAGGCAATATTACTTTTGCAATAAGAATCGAGGATGAAGGAAATATAAGGTTAAATTGCTGGGAAAATTTACTTGTCATGGACGACAAAAAAATCGTGGAACTTCATAAAATATTAGATTAATGTTGGGTGCCAACTCTAGCTAGCTGTGGTATATGCTAGGAGCAATATTGGAGACGTTGGACAATTTCTTTGAGTAGCCGGTGTGGATGGACCTTTTTTGGTGAAACTATATGCATTAGCCAATGCTCTTTCTAAGTCAAGGCATGAGACTAAGGGGACACAATGAAGATATGCTAGACGCCATTCTACGAATTTTCTATATGGGATTTCATGTGAGATATATGTTTGGCATGGAACTTCTGTAGCTAGATGCCATTGATGTGATGTGGTATGAGGCGTTTCAGTTGAGGATTGTAGCATGTCTTTCCAAGGTTTATTTGGATGCCACCTTTGCTATGGACTAGGACAATACATATGTTGAAGGGTCTAGTCATGGCATGAATAAGAAACAAGATCACTTGGGAGTTCAGAGATCATTGTCTTGTGCATATATCATTTTCTGGAAATGTAAGTCCTTGTCTAGGTCGTGGCACCTTTCTGAGTTGAAACGCACCCCTTGGAATAATTTCAAAGTTGAGGGAAGCAGTGTGGATTGATGAAATTTTCTTTAGGATCTAGACGTGTATGGTGAAGCCTCCCTTTCATGTGTAAGGACTATTATTTGTAGAGTATTGTTGACCAGCTGTGCAAGTTCTATATAATTCAAAGTATCTGCTTTAATCTACCCCATCAAAGAAAGGTTTATTCCAGATTTGAGGTTTTGAAGACATATAGTGAAGCTTTATGCATTGAGACAGCTCTTTTTTTAGTGATGAAAAACATGAGTACTCTGGAGTTCATAAATTTGATTCTTGCTAGCCGGCATGCTCCTACAATTTGGGGTGAGACTTTGGAGTCATTTACTGACGGAGCATCAGGATAATTTTCTTGCTGGACGTTGAGGATAGTCTTTCATTGCTGTTCATGAGGGGCTTTCCTTGACCACTGATGCACTTCCCATTTTGGCGGCTATTAATGCGATGTCCCCATCCAATATGTGAAACCAAACAAGCAAACAGTGAGAATTCTCCTTGTATTATCTTTATAAGTAATGATAGCATACAATACATGTGTTATAATGTTGTCATTGATGTCAAAGATAACGTCAAAAAGATGAACAACAGGATCCAGAAAGTGAAGACAAAATGTGAGGAAACCAAAGGTAAATGCCAGCAATTAAATACGTGCCATACCAGTGGCACTAAAGTCAAAGCTCAAACAAATGAAGTCTAAATCACCCAAAGTAATCACAGCGACTCATAGATTTCCCAAGAAAGTAGAAGAAACGATTAAAGAGTATGAACGATATGAATGTGCAACGATTTAATCATAATGAGCAGAGACAAAAGTTTTTAAGACAGCAATACAAAATGGAGGCATATCAATCTGTCATATATTTGTCATATCAAGAGACAACAATGCAGCTACTTGAAGACAGTGATCATGAAGCATAAGAAGAAGAACGACATATAATTATTATGCAGCAATTACACATACAAGGAAAGCAACAAACAGTGAGCAGGTTCATATTCTCAGAATCAAGATTGTTTGTAATAAACAATGAACAGGTTCAGATTCTCAGTACTAAGATTGTTTATTATAAGCACTGAGCAGGTTCAGAATTAACAGACAAAGTAAAAGATAATTTATTATAGTAGAAACATACAGCGACACAGCCACCGATTATCATAATAAGACAAAAAACAAACAAGACAAAACAGAAAAAGACAAATCAAAATAAGACAAAGCAGGGAAAAGACAAATCAAGAAAAGTCTAAAGCAACGATTTCTATGAAGGTCATGTAAATACTAATTAAGGTATTACACAAGTCACTAACAGCAGCGACTAGCAATTAGGCAATAAAAGATATAAGTCAAACATTCAAAAATGTGACGGCTGCATATAAGACAAATTTGTCTTAGTTATAAAGCTGCGATTAATATAGCAAAATGGAAGCAGAATTTAGTATTCATAAGGCAACGATTAAGGAATGTTTTAAGAGTGGCAATTAATATACTTTTAAGACAACAATTAAAGTTTTGAAAGGTAGTAATTGAGTTTCAAAAAACAGCGATGGAGATATAAAGGAATAAAAAGACAAGTCCTTTTGAAAAGAAATGACTCTCTATATGCACTCGCACCCTTTCTCCAAAGTAGGAAAACATAATAAAACTGATTGAAAAGTGTGGATTAAAAAAAGAAGATAATGAGATATCATTCTATATGAAGACGATTAACCAGTAGAATAAGAAAAAGATATAAGTAGATATATATCAGAAAGATGCAAGCAGATTTGTGAGGGAGTGGAGATAGATGCAAAAGTAGAATATCTATAAAGACCATCCAAGGAGAATGTCATAACCCCTCTTTTGGATTATTGTGATTAAATAAATACGATAATTAAAACATTTAATAATATTGGAAAATCATCTCATTTATGAGACTTCACGATTTTCCTCTAATATATAAGTATTAATGTTTATTATTATTTGTTATAATTATTATTTATGTTATATATGATCATTATTTATAACAAATAAGATTTAATATAAATTTTATATTGCTTAATATTAAATTCATATTTATCAAATAATAATAATATAAGTAATATAAATAAATAATGATAAAATAAATATCCGATGAGTGCATACGAGTAAAGATAACTATGAAACATAGAGACTAAGATAAAGTGGTAAAGCCATGAAATAGAGTTCGTGTCTTTTAAACTTACGCATTTTGATTTCACCCTTCATGTCATGTCCCCACTCCACAAGCAATTGATCAACTTCGTCAAGTCTTTGAGAAGAGACAAAGTTGAAGAAGACATAGCACACAGACATAAATATATACATTGCATCGACACTACCCTTAACTTCCTAACCATGATCATCGCTAATAAAGACAATATGCGATGCGAAATCAATCACTATATAGAATCCACCACGATGTCATCGGCAATCACAACCTACGGTAGATCGAATCACGCAAGTCCTTACTGTCGGGATTCATGATCGTAGAATGTAGGCAGGGTCAAATAGGGACGGATTAGCAACAATTAATTAGCAACAACGATTATGGATGGAAGACACAATTTGTCTAGATCATACGTAGTCATGAGGAAATACGAATGCAACTAGATTAATGACTCCGTAAACCAAAAGATACGATTCAGGGATATAACGAAAGGATGCAACCATTCAGATCCCCAAATACTTAAGAGGAGTAATATAGTGGGAAGGAAGGGGGAAGGAGAACATGAGGAAATCGCTACCAAACTGAGCAAGGAATATAGCGGGATTTAAGAACATAGATGTGACATCATAGATCAACGTAGACTTACTACTTAAGGCATAGGCTCAGAAAGCATTCCAGCCACAGTGATTGTGGGACAGACAATATTAGTCGAGAGCCTGCTCATCCAAGGTTGGCACAACACTGGGTTACTATATGTTCATATTCTAGTGTCATGGAGGCAATGTGCATAGCCCAGCAAAGCAACGATGAGATATAAGTCAACATTAGTCCAATACCCAGAACAAGCTTAGTACAAAATATAATCAGATGTGCATACATGATCAGAACAGTGGTATATAATGAAATAGACTTAAAATATTATTAATTCATATCCATTGAGAACACTATACATATAGACATTATCGAGTTGCAAACTTGTGACAACAACCTCTCCCTCAAGAATTTCTATATTTGCATATTGATATCTATTAGACCAACCATTGTATTGGGAATCAATATTTATTGCAGAATTCAGACCCATCATATTGTAGACAATTAAAGGTTAGAATCCGAAGAGGGACATTACACAGTAGTAACAACTAATGTTAACAGCAATAAAGAAATTAATGACTTGGCAAATACAAGAGTCCCCAACCTTAGGGAATATTAATTATCAGTTAAAGTTGCCTGTGATCACTAATTAAAGGAAGAGTGCGATTGAATTAGAGAATCGGTTTAGCCGTTTCAAGAAGATACAACCATTTGCTCCAATAAATATAAAAAGAGTATCAACCCGCAAATCAGAGGATAATTGAATTTGTCTTTGTTTATTCTTGTATCTTATTTGGATCTGCTCATTAGAGCATTTTGACTTTGGCATAATTAGGTTGTATAATTCAAAAGTGATATTCGGAAACAACACAAAATGCCATTGCATATTCTCAAAGACAAATTCAGCAAGTCGGAAGGGGATTCATTGCATAATTTCATAAAATCTGCAGATTGGAATATCTTAACTTTGCATGACCCCTAAAATCATATTAAATATAGCAGAGATCAATATCCAATCTATATATATTTTCATTTGCAGATTATACATATTATCAAAGATAATCTTGGTATTCTCTATATATATAGACTTAATCACCTTGCATATATCCAATTGTCAAATTAGTGATAGCAGTGATATCGTCATCAAATATATAATATTAACATTCATAAATGGTATCATAGATCGTCATTCTTGGTGTTAAGTAAGACTTTAAGGAGAGAAGTCTCTTGCAATTGATTTTGAAAGTTAATTGTCCCTATTTCCTAAGTGTTAACTTAAGGGGACATTACAGAGAATAAATGGAATTCATAACATATTAAAAATAGATCATTCAAGAAGAGAAATAATGCAATGAAAAGGTTAATACTTGAGCAGATATAGTATAGAAAAGGTGTACATTGAAGAGGACTCATTAGCGGATTTTTGAAGGATTCATGTGCAGACTTTTATGAAGAATATGTGCAGTATATATGAAGAACATGTCCAGATATGTATAAGAAATTGCATCCATTATTAAGAGAATTGGCTGCAGATTATACAACAAGATCGTTAGAAGTTTCAAAAGAAGATTTCAAGGGAGATATAAATAATATATGAAAGTCATTTGTGAAGGATTTACAGTGTGGTGGAAATGATACAGTCTATATAGAAGCATCAGATATACCAGAAAGAAGATATATGCTTCTCTTAATAGAGAAATTGAAGAACTACAAATGCAAGTAAAAAGAAGGCTGATCAATCAAGGAGAATAAATATGCTTCAATAAAGAAAATAAAATGAAATATGTGTGAGATTTTAATTAAATAAAGAAGTTATCAAAAGTCTATCATCTTGTGTGAAGAATCTTATCCAAATCAGGAGCAACACTTTCAAATCTGCAGACATCATTGATTCTATCAGTCATAGTATAACTCCCAATGTCAAATGAGAGAAAGTTATCAAGATAGGTTCTATCCTCTGAACTATCCTTAGAATTTTAAGTTAAATGTTACAATGAAATGTATTCAGTTTTGAAAAAATTATATTTACTAATATATTACAACTCTCACTTTAAGTTAAAATTGTTGTCTCAGGATTAAATTAAGGCAAATCCCAAACGGGGACATTACAATTAAGGTGAAGGTGTGGGAGTGTTGGAAGGAGTTGGTTTGTGTATTTCCAATGTTGGAATTCATGGACAGATTGCTGCTGCGCATTCACTATATCTGCCTTGCATATTTTCAGACTTGTCCTGAGGGCTTCTTTTCCTTTTGATTTGGCATGGCCTTCAGTTCGAATGACCCTTGGACTTGGGTGTGAATTCCTTTGCGTTGAACATAAGGATTTTCTTGTCAGTATTGCTGTGTGAGGAAAAGAATAAGGTGCAATCTATTTATTTCTGCTTCAGTATATTGATTCCACATATGTATGTAACGGAACTCCTGTAATGTATTTTGGGAAAACAATTATCAGTTTCAGATTCAGCAATTCAGAAATAAAGATTAGTAAATTATTTTCTACTGTTTGTTAGTTCCTCTGGCACTGACTTACAAATCTTGTGCTATTTATCCGTTATCTGTTTTGAATATCAATGCAATGTTTGGATGATAGCATGCAAACAGTGTACTTGTCAAGCATGAATATTCAATCAGCAATTACAGAGTTAATATTAGGGTAAAAATTCAAATACAAATTGAGTAGGGTCTTTACAAAAATGCAGCTTTGTTACCTGGACAATGAAATGAACACTTAGCAAGATGCATAATTGTTTCCCCTAAGATTTGCTAGGCCTATCCCTGCATATTATTGGACAGTATACCTTTTATTACCGTCGATTGGTTATGTGTTAAGGAAATTGCAGTCCAACTAGTAATAAAGTCTTGTGCTTGCTAGCACAGCTACTCAATCACTATCCTATGCTTTAATAAGCTCCAAGAAACAGAGGGTGACTGTCATATGCAAATAGTTATAAGGTCAAAGTAGGAAATGGGGATTTTTAAATTGTGCAGTGAGTTTTGGGAAATTGGCCATGAGCAATGTTCATCTTACACAAACCATTGGAGGAAATCCATTGAAAATTTGGCTGACCATAAACTTTCCCTATAGATGTGTAGGGACCAGGCCTATATAAATCACGTTTAACTTAATTATTGCACCATCAATGCTTTAGAGACTTGGATGAAAATCTAACACTACAGTGCCTTCCCTTTGTCCTTGTGTATGGATAAATTCTCTTAAATACAATTTTCTAAGTACCTTTTTACTCTTTTATTGGAATATGCAAAATCAATTTGTGTTCTCATGCAATTTTTTTAGTCAACTAAACATAATAAATTTAAAGAGTTAGAGTTCATGAAGTTCAGGAAAATATTCAAACAAAGTTCTATTTGACAATGATGAGTATCTCAAAAGTAGAAACTTGTATTGAGACTTCTACAAAATGAAGTAGCTAAGGATCATCTTTAAAATACAGCACAAACAACCTTTAACATGGGAAAAAACATCCCATATGGATAAATATTACCATTTTTTATTGAAACCAAAGCTTACTATCATATGCATTTCCTAGAACTAATAGATCACAAGAGGTAAATGCTTGCCTTGTATCGATGATACTGATCCACTGCAGTATCTCCATTTTTTCCATCAAAAATTTTTCCTATTAACATAAGAGATTATCATTTTGAGGAACCTTATCTATTACATTTAATGTTTATCAAAAATAGAAGAATAGAAAAGCTTAAGATTCTTACCCTAGAAAACACAAAAGAGGTGAAGATAACATGCATATGATAGTCAATAGAAGAAAAGTAAAACAAACCTGGTGTATGTGAAAATACATCCCAAATACTAGGGCCTCTTCCTCCTTGTTTTGCAGCACCTTCAACCTAAGATAAGAACAAAAGAAAGAAATCGTATCAATGTCTGAATTAAGTCAATGGAACTCAAGAAAATAATCTTTTAATGACAACAGAAGAAGATCAATAGAAATCATTTCTAGAAGATGTAATAGAACTAAAAGAGTATAACCAAAAACACCAAAATGATAAAGCCAAAAGCTGAACAAGAACAAATATTTAGAAAAGGGGGGTAAGGAGGGGAAAATCTGAAACCATCTTCTACTCTATAAAGGATTATTTCACATCATCCCCAAAGAATATCTTTGGGAAGTCATGAAGAGAATGGGTCAATCCAATAGGGTTCTTCGAATCAATCCCCTGTGCATAATTTCATGCCATCAATGCAATAAACACATCTAGCATCCAAGGTCAAACAATTTGTTCACTGATCGAAAGAAGTTAATAATTTGTTTGTTGTTGTGAATTCAAAGCAAGATGCAAAAGTAAGTGTTTGTCATTCTAACACCTTTTCAAGGCCTCAAATTAAATGCAACCACTGTGTAACCCAACAAGAGAAGAGCATTTGAAAGGTCTATTACCATCTCCATGAAATGTCAGATGCAGACATGCCCATTTCCGCTACTAAATAATTAGATAGAATGGAAGAAAGATCTGATCAACCTAATGCCTTCACTTAGGTTTTAAATGGTCTGAACCTGAATGTTATCATATCATTAGGGAAAAGAACCAAACATCTTTAATCAAAGAGTATATATGAAATCTTACATAAAAAGACTTGAACTAAGATGCATCATATCAAATTAGCCCCCAGTGTTTATGTAAGAAAATCAAAAGCTGAACAAGAACAAAAATCTTAAAAAAGAGGGCACATGAGGAGAAAAGTTGAAAGCCTTCTCTCATCCTCAACAAAGAATTATTTTTCACATCAGTGATCACTATAGTCCCAAATAATTTCTTTGAGGAGTCATCAACAGAATTTCCTGATCCAATAGGATTTTCTAAAGCAGTTCCTCCTATGTATAAGTTCATGCGCCTCCTAGCATCCATGGTCAAACAATCCCTTAACAGTAGTTCAGAAGTCAATAATCTGTTTGTGATTACCAATATTATGAAAAGTACATAGGGAAATGGTTATCATCCTTACATCTTATCAAGGCCTCAACTTAAATACAAAAATTGTGTAGCCCAAATAAGAGGACAGGGCCTTAAGGTCTAATAGACTAATACCATCTCCATGAATATCAGATGCAGATGTAAACCCCATTAGGCTATCAAGTATCAAATAATGCAATAAAATGGAAGAAATAAGTGATCAACTTAATGGCATCCACTTAGCCCTGAAATATTCTACACATGAAAGAAGCCAAATCCTAAGAAATAAGGACCAAACTTCTTCAATCAAGTATAGCTAGGTAATCTTACATTTTAAAAAAAAAATTGAATTAAGATACGTCACACTTAATACTAGCCCTTAGTGTCTAGGAACTAGCCTATTGGACTAAGGCACACTCTTCTAACCCTTCATACCAAAGAGCTTCAGATTCATATTTAGCTTCTTGGGAATCTAAAATATAAGCCTCATTCCAGTCTAGCAATGGTCAACTCTGACATTGAGATCTAGGCCTTGAACCATTTTATTTTGTGATGAAAATGCACATTTCAATTGCATGGAAAATATTCAACCAAAAATGTATTATCATCCAGTCTCAAAATTCAATATGTTGAGAATGTATATTGTTCATTAACACAGAGACGTGTTTTTCAAAATTTTATATGGGATGGACGTACAGTGGCTTTATCTTCTATAAGGGGTAACTAGGTATAGGAAACTAAAAGTTAAAACCATATAGAAAGGAACCTCTTAAGGTTACTTTAAGTTACATTTTGATGGAGCTAATAAAAGCAACAAGATGACACCTCCCACTTGATGATGGTTTGTAAAGATTAGCCTTGTACCAATAAGAGAGGCTTGACTCTTCAGCATGACTAAGGAAAGAGTGCACAAGGCAGTTTTCCAATTTACCTATGCATATTAATGAGAATTAGAAGATATAAAACACATAATAGAATTTTAAAAAGAGATCTAAAGAAGACAAGGGATAATGAGATTGGTGAAGCCTTGGAAATGGATGAGACCCTTTATCAAAAGCAAGTGCACTTAAGGATCAAAAACCTCATAATTTGTCTTCTCTTCCCATCATTTGATTGGATGGTGGTTATATCAGACCATTATGAAGATGTCAAGGAGAGTCAGATGTTTTGAGCTTTAGTATCTTTCCTCTGCAGCTAAGAAAGACATTGGCCTTTCAAATGGTTTTAAAATTTTCTCTTGATTTTTCAAGGTAACATTTTTACATGAAAATCTACAACTGATTTTTGCCGATTTAAGACAATGATGCCCCAGATATTCTTTCTTCCTGCTTTTTAAATTTCATCCATTGAAGACATTCCTATGGCATATTGAAAATCCATCCTTCATTTGATTTGAGGGCATGAGGGTGAAAGAAATTTGGAGTGAGGATATATAATCTTTGAGAGATTCTATTGGTTAGGACAATTCTTCTTGAGGATTTGGGTTTGGATTACATGGCTGCTCTATTATTAACTTTTTTGTAATAAACATGCAATTAAATTGTGCATTTCAGTACTGTTGTGACGTTTTCACCCATCGCCCCATTGCAAATGGGGACCCCCTACTTTTTAGGCCCCCTCGGTCTTTTTGGTTATGGCTTTAAGTCTTTTCGTAGCAGTCTCATCAGTCCCCTAAGTTTGCAAATGTTTGGGGTCAATTTGATCAAGTCTACAGCTCATTTGAGCAAATTTGGTTAAGTCTGGAGCTTGTTTTGTTTGTTTTAGGTTTTGACCTTTCCTTTAGGGTTTTGGAAAAACTGAATGTTGCACTAGAACCAAGACCCTTTAAAGAACTTGCACGTGAAATTTGAGCGAATTCTGAGCAGCTTTCTATTTTTAGAAAGTTACTATTTTTTAGGGATTTCATTGCCTCCCGGATTGGTCTAATTTTGCCAAAAATCAAGCTTACTATTTTTAGTAATTTCTATTTCCTAACATTTTGAAACACTTTCTATTTTTGGAAAGTCTATTTGTGGCAGGTTCCTCACAGGCAGACACTGAAGACTAAGCATTCTTGAACATTTCTAAATCCGGAAGCTTCAAAAAGCAGGCTAAGTGATCAAAAAATGGTTACGTATGGGCATCCATTCCAGAAGTTGAAAGCAGCGTGAAAATCCTCTAAGTCTGGCACATGGAAAATCACTCGAATTCCCCAAAATGGCATCCTCACAGAGAAAAAGTTTGAAACTGTCTTGACAGAGGCAGGTCAAAATTCCTTCACCCAGGCAAAATGGCGCCCAAGGAGAGTGATGGGTGTTGAATGGAGGTGGTCATGGAAAACTAAAGAATTGTGAAATTCCTTGACCAGGTGAAAATGGCGCCAAGGCAAAATGAGGTGCCAAACAGGGGTCCTCAAGGAAAAGCCAAAATTCCACCACTCGGTGAAATTGGCGCCCATGGACAGAGAAGAGCACCAAAATGACTAAGTCATGGAAAATGAAATAAATGTTCAAATTCCTTCCTCATGCCCAAATGGCACCCAAGTCAGCTTAAGGGCGCTAGAATCAAGATGCCATGGAAAACTTGGAAATGTAGAAATTCCTACTACATGGCAATTTGGCGCCTAAGTCAAGGAGAGGGCACCAAAGTGAGGTGAGCATCGAAAAAGTTTAAAATGCCAAATTCCTTGACCAAGTAGAAATAGCGCCCAAGAACCAGGCAGGGCGCCAAAATCAAAGGGTCATGGAAAACTTAGAGAACTGAGAATTCCTCCACAGAGGTGAATCAGCACCCAAGCAAGATTGAATGTGCCAAAAGGAGTGCATCAAGGAAAAAACTTGAAAAGTTGAAATTACCTCCATGATGAGGATTCCACGCCCAAGTCAAAGATTAAAGAAATTTTCAAAGGCAAAGAAAACTGAAGGTTTCAAGGAAGAAATTGAGAGAAGGAAAATCCCCTCAGGGAAGAATTCAAAATTCCCCTCCCAGGCATGGAAATTCGCCAAAGAATAAAGAAATTTCAAGATGAGAAGAAAAATTGGCCAAGTGAGAAGTTTTCTCTAACCTAAATCCTAGAGCTAAAAATGGAAAAATTCCTAATTAATAAGAAAGTGAAAATTTGGCTAAATGATGGAAATTCCTTCCTTCACGATAGAATTCCAGGAAAGGTGAAAAGTTGTAAGTGTTGGAAATTCCTTCCTTCAAGACGGAATTCCAAGCAAGGAAGAAATCACACCCAAAGATGAATTGAAGATAAAATTTCTAAGGCAAGGAAGGAATCAACGATGAACTGACCAAGAAATTTTCCCCCTGGGAAAATCTTGAAAAATCCATTTTCGAGCATCAAATATCATCCGAATTTCAAAATGATGATAGATTTGGATTCGTGAGAGAATTTTCTCTCTCATAGACCCTGGAACCCTAATTTGAAAATTTTCCTAAAAAATAGGAAATGTGCAAAATTGATGAAAAATCTTCTCTAAGACAAGAAAAATTCAAAACTTCAAAGAAAATTCTTCTCAAATGAAATTTTCTCTCTAGGGGTTTCTTGCCAAGTGGCAACCAGGTTAGCGCATGATGAATTAATGGAGCACCTTTTTGCATGTAGCTGTCACATTTAAGGCAATACGGCAAATTCCTTTTGCATAGTAGTCGTCATACTTAATGCAATGGTGGAGCATCTTTTGCATGTAACCGATTTGGAAGTGATGGTGCATTCAATGCACATTAGGTAAATTTGGAAGAAGTGGTGCATTTAATGCACAATGGATGCCATTTTTGGTAGGAATGTAATTAATTGTAATGGGATGGAATTAATTGTATATGGACATAATGGGCATTTATTGTTGATTCCCACCTTTTTGCATCATGTGTGCGGAATCGTTTAGGGAGAAGCCCTAATTAGGGTTTTGCACGTAGCCAAGGCTTGAAGCCTATATAAAGAGGTGACCCCCCTCATTTGTAAAGGGAGGAGAGATTGCTTTCGATATTGTTGCTATAAGTTTTGAAGCAGATAACTTAATACATTGTTCAATTTGTTGGTGTATTCTTGTGTTGTTTTATGACTTGCATGGTCTCACTCTCTTCACTTAGATTAGGTTTGCTTTAAAGTTGTTAGATGAACGAGATTTGATGAGATTGTTTATAGTGTAGACCCTCGCTCATACCTTTGGTTGGTAGCTGATTGTTATTAACTGTGCAAGGTTATCTGAGCTTTTTCTACGTGGAAACTTAACTTCGATCATCAGTGGACATTGTTTATTGATGGTGTTCATTGGTGGTCTGAAAATATTTCGCACAACCTTTGAAGATTGCACTACCTCTGTGTAGTTGTCTCCTAGTGGCAAAGCAGAGTGTGGTTTAGTCTCACTTGAGCAATCCCTGTCTCCTTGTTCTTAGCTCTAGATTAAGTTATCTTAGCTTTCTAAACCCTTCCCTATTTGCTTTTTGCAAATTTTAAACCAAAAACATTCTAAAAAACGAGCCATTCAAAGCTAAATCATTCGCAAGTCAATTCCTTGAAATTGCAAAATTGTCTAATCTTCTTTGAGAGTACGTAAGGCCCCTTGGATTACCAGTATATCACATCGGCCAACTGAGTCACGTTTGATGCATTAAGGAACCTTGGAGTCGATTGTCTAAACTTTCCACAATCTGAGCATACAATCGCACTTTGATCAAGAGAGAGAGAGTAAGGTGACCGTTGGTAACTTTATTTTGTGTTCGACGTAGTCATAAAAAACACCTCAACAAGTACGTAGCAAAAAAAAATATTGTGCATTTCAGTTAGTGGGGTCAATAAATGTCTTTTGTAAGCATATCTTGTGGGTTTATTGGGACCAATTACGTCACGCCATTAGAAGTTATCCCGCATGAAAGAGGAAAAACAGCTAATGTGACAAGAAATTTTCTAAACAGACTACATAGTGATGCAGAGCATGTTTTGTAAAAGAAGCTCTCATGCACATCTGATAACTGTGTTTGGACAACCTTGCTGACTTGAATTCAGTCGGGGTGAGTGTTGACACCTTCTCAAGAACGTGATCTTTTCTTTTATTTACTGGTCATATCTATTTTCCAAACTACATTTTTCTCATTTGCAGTTTTAGAAATATATATATATATATATATATATGAACTGCTTTCACTATATCGTTCATGCTTTTTGCAAGATCTTGTCAATGTTCTATCTCTAACATACATTAGAGCTTGTGTGATGAGTGTAATGATAATTGCTTTTGTTTCACTCAGATTTTTGCATTTTGCATGTGTCTTACACTACAAAGAAGTACCAGACAATGTCCAATGGTCAATTTAGTTATGTATGTCTAGCATACAGCCAATTTTGTAGTTTTTGTTCCTAAAGAGCAAGATGATGCTTAGTAGACTATAATTATACTGTTTTGAAAATGCAGATAGAAATTATTTGTTATTGTATTATTTTTCTATTATAATTTTGTCCCGAGGGACCATCTGATGCAGAGAAAACTGAAATTGCATCGAATTGATTTAGGGATGCAAATGAATTGTCGATGCAGAGAAAAAAAGACAAAAAGACAATTGCTGTACAATAGAACAGGTGAGGGAAAAGCAAACGCTGTTCCATTTGGCAGAGGATCTCTTCTTATCAAGAATGAATTATATGGGCCAATTTTAGCTGGTGTGTACTCTTGCTGGAGGGTACACTGGTTGACATGCTAAACTTGGACAATTTGTTTACAAATGTTTTTTCATTTATTTGTAAATTGTGGACCTGAGGTCCACTCACGTTAAAATATACTATTTAAATTTTAATAAATCCTTTGAGGCCACAGCCCTTCATAGAAAAACCCTGAAATCAATACAACCATCTCTAAAGCACTCCACCTTATCGAAAACTCCTAAGAAAACTAAAAACCATCTAAGAGAGCCACTCAGCAATGCCATCCAAGATTATTATCTGTCGAACCAAGGCTGATGAAGCCATTGTTAATCCTGTTTAATCTCAGGACCTCATCTACGTTTTGATGACAGCTTCCTCCCTTTTCATGTGACAAGACCATCCAGTACATTTTCACATCACCATGTCATGTGCTTCAATTTCCTGCTTCTCTGCTTACCAAAGTGGCTTGATTTTTTTGCTCTCTGTGTAGTAAATGGTTAAAATTTCAGATTGAAGGATCTGATTTTCATAATTCTTGAAGAAGTCATTGATTTCAAGCTACTTCTCTTCTGATGGTTCTTTAAAAAAAAGAACCTCGTCATCAACAGTCTTATCTGCTCAATGCTGATTTGGATTATTAGGAAAAAACAAATTGGATCAAAGGCTCAGGAGGCAATTCAAGCCCACTATCATGATCCTTTTGCTGAGAAAGTGGAGGTACAGACTGCTTCAAGGAATGTCCATAGTTGCACCAAATGAAATCTGTAATAGAGCTGTCAGATTTCCTCATCCATTTTTTTCAAGAAAACAGATCAGTGACCTAGAGAAACAGGAAAGGAATATACCATGATTTTGTGGCCAATCATATTGCACTGAATTTGGATCAAATGGATGATTGCAATCATGACACAAACCTCAAAAACCTACACTTTGCACCAACCTTCTTGGTCAATTTTCATGAAATCACCCACCCATTCCGTCGTCCTTTGAATTATCCCAAAGTCTCTCATAACCAAATCAAGATTATACATGCACAACCAATTTGGAATTTTGGTTATGGTGGGGACCTCTGGATAAAAAAATGAGACCAAGGAACCGTGAACATAGTTACATACTAACCTTACCAAAAAACCACAACTATTTTGCTGCATTAAATTGTAACCTTCAGCTACATGGAACTGCAACATATAGAAACCATGCTCTAACATACACACAAAGGGAGCAGCCACAATGCTCCAAGTAGTTTTTGTCCACAAAACAAAATCCTCAAACAGAAAACATTTCTACAAGCACCATAAAACAAGAGATTTGCTACCTATGTTGTCAGAAATTGCATTAATAGTCATCAAGAATATGAAAAGCAAGAGGATCTTCGCACATCGCCGTACTCCCAGGAAAAGGAGGCAGCATTTTTTACTTCCAGCAGAGAAGAAAGTAGCACATCAAAATTGGTTTTACCAACCAACTTATCATTCAAAGATTCCAGCAAGTTTAACAAAGCATCAATCTATCAGAGCAGGGGAAGAGCTTCGGTAACTTTGTGTTATCTGCCAATTGCAGAAATCACCACAACAATGGAAGGGGTTGTGGATGTTTTTTCACTCCTTGTAGACATGCGGATCTTCTGAAACCTCATTTCTGAGCACAGGAGCATGGTGCCAGACGCAGGAGAATTCGCAGGTTTTAAAAAACCTCGCCATAATCCAGCTGGAGCAGCCACATTTGCCCACAATTGAAACCTCTTCTGCTCATCATCATTCCTTTGCTGCCCAAAATCCTTTCCCTTTCACCTTCTACAGTCTCTCCTTCTCCTGTTTCTGGTAGCCTTTACTGCTCCAACTTGCCTTCTTCTGCTCCTGCTATGTTTGTTTAGAATCTTATGCTAAATTCAGCCACCATTTATTTCTGCCTAGGGTTGGAGATAGTTTATGTCATATAGACTATAAGATGTATCCTATATCTTGTCTTTTCTGCTTTTGTCTGAACTTCTACAGAAATTATCTTAGCACAGTCAAAAGCAATTGTTATTGTTTGGTTTAGGTCATGTCAGACAACAAGGACTGGTGAGTAAGGGGCACAAACTGGATTGAGGTCTTGGTTTCGATACCCAGTGGACTTGCCCTGCAAACCTCGTTTAGATAATGAGAGCTGGCCTATGACATTGGCTAGGACAGTACTTGAAGCCATAGTCACCGGTTCCCTTAGCCACAAAAAATAGTTATTCTCAGGTTTATTTTGAACTTTTAAGGAATTTTTATATGAGTGACGATTGAAATGTTATGTATGAAAGAAGTAACTGAGAATTTAACTGGAAATTAGAAGAGCTTTACCAGCTACGATAAAAGTCTTAATTTATTCAAAATGTAAGGGAGGAATGGATAAAAATTTCAAATACATCTTGATTAAACTGTCTAACGTTTACCTGTCCAAATGCAGCAAATACCCATGGTAATCCACAATCTTAAGATATTGAAGAATTCAGGTAATTTGAAGCATATTGAGATAATATAGCAATTGTATAAACGTGGAGAGAAAAACACCTTTACAGAACTCACGGTAATTTGAAGCATTATAAGATAACATAGGATTTGTATACAAGTGAGGAAAAAGGACCTATATTCAAAAAATACATGTTGATCTAAACATTTTTAGAATGGTAAGGGATTCGAACAAATGAAACAAGAAAACATATGAATAATTAATATAAAGTGTGATTTGAATAATTTTAAAAGATTGATTTTTTTAACGCATTAATTTGAAAAATCTTCAGTTATTTCAGACATTTTTGCAATGGCATGCGACTCCGAAAATGGCATATAGCAACAAAACATAAATTCAAAAAAATATTACTGTAAAACCATTCTTTAGCTTAGCGTTTAGCATATTGATTGAGAAATAATAATAACATAAACACTTATGGGATATTAGGATTTTTATCAAATGCTACGAAAAGTAAATTATTTCGAAAAACCGGTATGATTTGACGCATTCTTAGACTATTATGGGACTTGCAACAAATGCTAAAAAATTTTGCATTGATTTTACTCGTTCGTTACACCATGCAAATGGTATCAAATGTCACTAAAGAAAAACTCAAGTTCAGAAGAATCACTGGAACATTATTACGATAATATATTCTTTCTACGAATATAACAAAAGAAACACAAGAATTCAAGAAAAGATTTGGGCGAATTGAACCATTTCTAGTTTGAATCACCTGAGAAGAGCATACAAGTTCTATGAATTTAACACTGAAACACATTATACAAAAAAATAAAAATTATTTTTAAAAAAGGATTTAAAAGCGCATTAATTTTAAAAAACAACTCAACGTAATCTCTGCAAGTTTACGATTTAATAAGCTCAGAGAAGAAAGTGGGAGTTGGGGGGCGCGAGAGAAGGTTGAATTCTAGAATATTATTATGCTATTATTGGAGTAAATTTTAGACTAGAACGGAATTTCATCAGAAAAAGGCTTTGTAATTTGAAACATTTTCAGATCTTTTAGGTAGTATTCGTATACTATTTAACAAGAAAAACACAAATCCAAAATAGATTTAAGTATTGAAACGATATTATACGATTTGTACAATAACATTTAAACGTATTTCATTAAAGGGACTCAAATAACCGGACAGTATAAGGCTAGATTCTTTCAGAGCTTGGAGTGCATGTGCATCGTCCACTGCAACAGTTATCTGATATTCTTTATGGAATTTCCAAAAAGAGCACTACGATTTCAAGTACATATTTACGGTAGAGTTTCAAGGAATTTAATTGAAAAAGTCGGAAAAGTTTGCAAAATTTTCAGGATGTGTTTGGATTTGTATCAAATTCAATCCGGGAAAAGATTAAAAATTCAAATTCAACAAACACAACAAAAATAATCGCCTTAATCTAGACCACTCCCTCGATAACAGACATATATCATCAAAAAGGTGTTATGTTAATTTTAACATTTCGAGGAAATTATAAAACTTGAATCAGATGTGTCAAAAAACTAACATTTTTACAATCAAATTTGAAAAAACTAACATTTTTACAATCAAATTTGAAAAAACTAACATTTTCATGATCAAATGTAAAAATCAGAGCAACAAGCTTGTAATCAACCTGTGCTTACAATTTGCTTTTCTTCTCTATCGAAGAAAACACTTACTTGGTATGCGGATGTAGCAACCCCGAATAGAAAACCCTCGGGAAAATCGGATCTGCTAATTTGTGTGACATTGCTGTCACATTGTTGCATGGAAGGTGCCATGGTACAAATTCAAGTGTAATGTCTTCAAGTATAGCTAAGACGTCACTCCAGTCCAGCAAAGTGATGAATGAAGGAAAAGGCCATTTCTTCCAGTATTATAAGCAAGTTTGAAAGATATGAAAGTGATGATATTGGCAATGTGACCAGGAGCTGAGCTCTCTCTGTTGGGACGTCCCATCAGATGTCGGATGAATCTATTCTCCACTCGATGGAACTCACATTCAATTCTGTAGAAGCCACGTGTGATGTGGGGCATATTTCCGTGCAAAAGTGGTTTTGAGATTTGGAAGACGGAGTTCACGTCGTAAGGTATATGGGATAGAATGAAGAATTCAACTCTTGTCTAGGGGAAAGGACCCAGTAGTTGAGCATGTTCCAATTGTTGTGAGGGTTGTTGATACCTTTTGTTCCAAAAATTGAACAAATAAAACTTATTGTTTGAAACAAAAAATATCAATTTTTGTTAGGAAATGTACCAACAGTTGTTAGGAAATGTACCAATAGTTGTTAAGAAATGTACTAATATTGTAAAAAGTAACCAATCAGGGGATGCCACATCGGCTGCACAACTATTGGGGTCTCTAATGCACGCCTATTGGTCTCACTTTTTTGGGGGGCTGTTTTGGACACCTTGGCAAAAAGCATGCTGATGTGGCATCATATTTGATGATGTGGCCCTGAAACCTTAGTTATAAGCAAGGGACTTGCCAAGTAAGCTGCTGTAAAAAAATCGGAGTGATTCGAAATTTCCAAGTAGGATTTTGAGAAGCGTGAAGTTAGGGTGCACGACCACTGGGTCCTTTCCCCTAATTTGTTTTGTACAGACTTGCATGTATCATTATATAATTATGAAAATAAAGTTGTGTACCAAAGGGTTTTAACTTTGTCAGGGATATTAAATAATTTTGAGTGAGGTTAAAAGGAATAATTTTTATAGAGTAAAAAATCCATGATAAGATCAAGATCATGTTTCAGATTATTTTGATCAAATACAGTTCTTGTTCAGAAGAAATAATAGTTTAGTTTAGTATCCTTATTTTCAGTTGCAAAAATGATTTAGATTTGGTATAAGAAAAAAAATTTAAAAAAAAAAAAAATTAAGAGTATCAATGGGCTATTTAATGATTAATACATATTTTCTTATTTTAATATTTATTATATGTTTCAAATTAAAAGGAATAGGAGGAAGTGGAGGAAACGTAAGAGACATCCTTCATTGGTTGGGAGTTTATGGAAGAAAATAAGATCTATTTACAAAGGAACAAGGGAATTGTGAAAATAGGGATACCAACCTACTAGTAGTTTTATAAGACTTATTAATTTTCTTTTGTTTATGTTATTATTTGAATTTGTAACTTAGATGGCACTTTCCTCTCTATGTTGATATTGTTTTTGTCCTTATTTCACTTTTTATTAACTTGATGTTTAGTTACCAACAAAACTAGTTTGGATGACCTTGAATTCATTTACTATAGTCTATGTTGAGTCTAATTTTGTTTTGGGCTTGGCATGATTTTGCATGCTATTGCATGTGATTAATATAAAATTTTGTCTACTTTTTAAGTATATTTTCTTTGTTTTTTTGTTGGTGCATGAGAGTTTTGATCATTTATGGTTGGTTCTAGTGAGGGTCAAAGGGGATCTTTGCCTTTTTCATTTAAGGATGTCATTTGAATGGATGATGATTCATCGTTTGGACATATTAAATTGTTTAATGAAAGCTACAAATGACGCCAAGGCTACTCATAGAATGGGGACGCATTTCCATTTGAATGGTTGTTTACAAAGGCAGGAAGAATGACTCATTGTGGTCGTTAATACATAAATCATTGTAGAGGATGTGATTTGTTTTCTATAGAGTACACTCATTTGTAAGTATATGGATTTGGAAAGCTACTATGTCCTTCTTAGCAAATTACACACATACACAGTGGCAACTTAAAGGAGACATGGAGGTTATCTTAGCGGCTAATTGTTTTTTCTTTCTAGTCTTCACAAGAATCGAAATCAAAATTAAGGCATCTGAAGGAGGGCCATGTTTTCATGATCAGTCATAATTATTCATCAAATTGTGACACATTGGTTTTCGATCCTTTAGAGGAGTTTCCATCCCAACTTACAAAATGAGTTCATCTCCTTCGACTTCCTATGGAGTTTTGGAGATCTAATTTTTTACACACTCAATCATTGTAGTTCTTAGTGAGCATCTCAATCCCTCCAATTATTCATTTGAGAGAAAGGTTATTACCTATGCTCACATTTCAGTTGAGATTTATCTCAAGAATCCTTAACCTAATTCATTAGAAATTATATTAAGACATATAAATTCAATCTAGTAGGTGGATTATGAATCTCTCCCTTTTCATTGTCACCTTTGTCATGATTGTGGACATCCTTAAAGAAATTTTACAAAACATGTTTCTAATTCTTTCTCTTCTTTGCAAGGAGTAATTAAGGTTCAAGCTTCTACAAATGAAAAAGGGAAGGCTCCAGTTGTTTCTGATAATCCTGATCCCAATTGTCTTATTCTTGTGTGATCTTGAAATAAAGGAAGGTTTAATATTCGTCAAAAGAAAGATTCTTCTAAAGGAAAATTGAGTAATAAATTTGATATTTTAAAAACATTTTGAAGATTCTAATTTTTCTTTGACTAAAAAACCTGTATCTAACCAAGACTTGGTTCTTCTTAAAAATCTTCAAACCTCCACCACTAGAGGTCAATTACTATATGTTGAGCATGTGTTACTCGAAGATGTCCCTGGTGGTAATCATTTGCTTGCTTCATTCAGTTTTGACTTGAATGTTACACTTCATATTTAGGATGTTTTTGAGATTAATGGCTTGATTAATTATATTATGTATGTTGGTACACATGATTTAAGAGTTTTATATGGGGTGTCTCTAAAATTAAAAATCTTACCCCATTGGGTTTACAACAAATAATATTAAAATGAAGAAAAGCATTTAGGAGAAGGGAAAGTTATCTAAAGAATCTTTAATCGAATCTGGAGTGCTTCATACTTTGGATTCACACTTTCCTCTCCTTCATCAATGAGTATGTTGTCTTGGAATGTTAGAGGTTTGGGCAACTCCCCTTGGAAAAAGGTTATTCATAATCTCATTCATGTTCATAAACCTCCTATTATTTTCCTTCAAGAAACTAAACTTCATGTGGTGAAAATGTTGGCTTTGTCTATATTAATTTGGAAAGGTAGTTAATGCCAATGTATAGGTGCACAAGATTCTCTGAACGCTCTATCTTGTTTGTGGTATCCTCATCAAATTACTCCTTCCAATTGGTTTTCATGTAAACATTCTATATCTCTGGTAGGTACTTATCTTGAATCTAGTAATTAGATTTAATTTTCCAATGTTTATGCTTCAATAATTATTTTTGGCAAGATGGCTTTGTTGTCACATGTTCGGTTTGTTCATGTTTTATAGCTTCTTATGTTTCTTGGATTTTGGTTAGGGAATTTAATGCTATTCTTTCTCTTGATGAAAAACTTGTAGGAATGAAAAGACTTGATTCTTCTACATTTTTATTATGTGATAATATCTTTTTTCTAAATATGTCGAATGTTAAACCAAGTGGATGTAGTTAAACTTGGAATAAAAGAAGATGTGGTGCAACTTCAATTTTTGAATGTCTTGACAAGTTTTTAGTCATCACTAATTGGATAGGAGACAATTTGATAACATGGTTCCAATCATTGGCCTAATAAATTTGCTTCACCTCTTTTCTCAATTCCTAAGAAACCACCTTTTAAGTTTCAATTAATGTGGCTTCATGATTATTCAATAGGTGATAATATGGAAAGTTGTTGGTTGCAAGGGAAGCCCTCTTTTGGTACTACAATGTATTCATTCTTTAAAAGGCTTCATTTTTTTAAGCTTAATCTTAAGCAATGGAATAGATTTAACTTTGGTAACATTTTTTGGCAAAAGCGATAAGTGTTCAAAATAAAAGTTGAATGAGAATACTTTTCAAATAAGAGAAATTGGTATGAATTTGGAAACATAACAAGAGGAATTTTCTCTTTCTCAAGAGCTTCGTGAATGGGAATTACAGGAGGATATTTTTTGGAAGCAAAAGTCTAGGATTATTTGGTTTAAAAATAGGGTAATCGAAATTCCTTTTTTCCATAATTTAGTTAAAGGCGAGAGAAATAATGTCATTTCCTCTATTGTCTCTTCTCAAGATATTTAATTAACTTATTTTAAAAAAATTCATGATGAAGCTACTTTCTTTCAATAAAGCTATTTCTTTTTTGGCTGCTTTCTTTCAATAAAATGGTCAAGTTTTAGAGTAGGCAAAAAGACTTTTTCTTGAATATATTCCCTCATTGGTTATGTAAATAATGAATAATCAATTAATGACACTCATATATCTTGTGCAGTTATAAAACATTGTCAAAAGTTTTAATTTTTGCCTCTTCTGGGAGTCATTGCAATGTTGTCGAAATTTCTCTCGTCCAGTAGGACTTCGATCGGGGGTCTCTCTGCACCTTATTCTCCCTCCAATGACGTTGTTCACTCTTCAACGCATGGTCAACTGTCTCTACTGGTAATTCTTTTTTCTCTACTAGCAACGGTGGTCGTTTTGGGAATATTGCAAACTTTGCCACTCTCTTCAAGGGGTGTAATCATGGTGGTTTTCCCGTATCTCGCAAGGGCAATCATTTGAAACAAGGGAATGGAGCGAGCAAAGATTTTGGCTTCCCAGGTAGTTGTGATAGAGGGGATTACAAAGAAACATTGTTGCCCTTTTCTCGGGACACTTTGGCCTAACAGGAAAATGGTATGCCTTGATGCTGAAATCTCTGACGCAGTGAAGGAGAATGAATCTTACTTTGCTGAGATGGGGTTGATTGGGCAATTCCAAGGTCTTTGGCCAAGTCTGGCTGACTTACACAAATGGATCACAAATGGATCACAGATTGTTGGAAGCCCATCTTGAAAGGTGATGTGCATATTTACCCTAGTGCCAAGGGTCTTTTGGTGGTGGTTTTCTATGATGAGTGGGACAGGAAGAGGAATCTTTGTGAGCACGTGTGGTGTTGGGAGGATAAGTATATTTTGTTGCTCAAACCCTGGTATCCTTCTTTTAACCTTGCTACAAAGTCATTTGACAAAATCCTAGTTTGGGTAAGGCTACCTAATTTGCCTTTATAGTTCTGGTTTGAAGCGTGTTTTAAAGTTACAGGGGATATTGTAGGGAATTTTTTGGGTGTGGACGAGGGTTTCTTAAATTATTTGCATACAACATATGCTTGCATTTTAGTTGAGATGGACTTTTCTGAAGCTCCTCCTGCTAAGCTATCTTTGAAGCTTGAAAATGGGATTTGGGTGCAATCACTATATTATGAAAATATCCCATTTAGATGTAGAAGGTGTTTTCAAACTAGGCATGTGGCATCTAATTGTGTCAAGAAAAAATCAAAGAATGATGGTTTAAGGAGGTCTCCTCCCATCATTATTTAGTGGAGAAGGTGGATGCTTCCATTCAGAATGGGGGATCTAAGAAGAAAGTTGGTAAAACTATTAAGGATAAATTGGCACAGAATACGAAAAGTAATGCAGTTGATAATCCTGAGAAAGAGAAGTTGATCAAGGTGTCTTGGGATGATTTGGGGGATTCGAAGCGTTATCAATAGACAAAATACCTTTTGGTTATGGTTTTGTCATGAGTGATATCTACAATGAATCACTTAGTACAAAGAGGGAAAATGTGGCTATTTCTTGTGAATTGTCTAGGATGTCTCTGGATGCTATTGAGAAGGAGGTTGGATGGATAGAGATGCTAGGGAAGAAGAAAAAAAAAACATTGAAAGAGGATTCAATCATGTATTCAAAACGCTCCCTTGCCTCAAGAAGAGTTTGAAGATGACAAAGATATTTGGACCTATTGATGGGTCTTGATCTTTGATATGTTGTTGTAGTGTCATAAAATTGCGACCCTAGCAATTTTCGACTACATTAGGGTCCTCACGCATGCGAGTTTGAATCCTCTAGCCTGATTGAAGATCGGAGATTGCTCAACCCTTAGAAACAGCTTCTTCCTTGGCCTCTACATCACCCCGTCCACACTCTTCCCTGGAGAAAGGGGTAGGACAGGGGCGTGGCGCTACCGTCCCCCCTTAGATAGAAGCGTGGCGCCCATTTCCTCCCGGGACAAAGGCGTGGTGCCCCTATCCCTGCCTTATTTTGGGGCAAGACCCTTCCTAGGGTTGCATTATTAGTTGTGCCTCGAGCGGGAAAATCCCCCAATGTCGGCCCGAGACGAAAATCAGATCCACTAACATGTATTTAAGGGGCATTCATCCTCTCATTTGCATAAGCAAATTTGAAGTTGGATAAGATTGGAGTGTGCACAAGCGATCAAGCATTCAAGCATTCTTTTCCAGCATTGAGCATTATCAAGTCTCCCTTCAAGGCTAGGTGTTGCATTCAAGTCAAGGATTCAACCATTGAAGAGGAGATTGATTTCAACATTCAATTCCACACAAGCATGTCTATCAACATTGCTACTACTACCTCCCTTAAGGTGATTTACAATTCAATCTTTCATTTACATCTACTTGCAAGTACTTTCTTTCATTAATTGGTTAATTCCAAAACTGGGGTTTGACCTAAAGGCAAACCCCCAATCCCAACCCATTTTCCTCTCTTTTCTGTGTGTAGGTTGCAGGCATGCAACTATACTTTTGGATCTAGGCTTCATTTGCAGAGACGAAAAAAACTTTTTCGTTTCGCGGATTTTTTGGAGGACCGTGTACATTCCCGCCACGGTCCGGGCAACTTTTCCTCAAATTCGGAGGGCAACTTCATCTCGACATATTACTGCCAGATCCAAGTGCACAGCTTCATCCCATATTCTGATCTCAAGTTATAATCAGTTCTTTGTCACTTTTGCACTACATAATTCAATCAATTTCCTTTCCATTTCAAACAAGGAAGAGGGGATCAACTTAACATTCCCAATTCATTTAGAATTCAATCTACCATCTTTGTGTGGAGAGATTGAATCTAGTGAATTATCATCTCCTCTTCCTAATGTAACATGGTGAAAAGTGCTTGAATGGTAATCAATAGTGAAACTCTCATCTCTCTTTGAGGGAAAGGGTAGTTTCCTTCTTGATCTATCATTCACCATTTTTCCACCATTACAGTTGTATTTAGGGAGGTGGCTCCCAAGTTGTAGCCCCACCTAGTTCGAGTCAGGTTTAAAACCCAGTCCTTTTAAATAAAATAATATTTTCAGATAAAAATTTTTTAATATTTATTGTCTTTCAAATGAAGCAAGGTAAGGCTTTTGATCCTGATGGATTTCCCATTGAATTATTTTGAGAATTTTGGGATATTGTAAAAGATTATCTTTTAGAGGTGGTGTGTGAATCTTAATCCTACAAACAAATGCTTTAAGATCTTAATTGCATACATATTTACCTTTAATCCCAAAGAAAGTTGGAGCTAGTTCTTTTGAATATTTCCATTTGATAGCCTTTTGTAATGTTACTTACAAGATAAATACCAAGTTTATGGTTGACCATCTTAAGTAGATGTTAGATTTTTTTTATATCTTATGACCAATGAGGTTTTCTGAAGGGGCACTAGATTCTTGATGGAATAGTTATTGTTTCAAAATTTATCTATTCTACAATTTCTTATAATAAAAAGTCTATGTTTATCAATTTGGATATATTGAAGGCTTGTGGTAGGCTCGATGGTCTTTTCTTTCAATTATATTATCAATGTTTGGATTTTGTTCAAAACAGATTGCTTGGATTACAAGTTGTGTGACTTTTTCAAAAATATTAGTTTTGATTAATGGAATTACATCTTTTAATTTTTATGCTTCATGAGGATTGAGACAAATGAATCCTATCTCTCCTTATCTTTTCATTCTTATGGTAGGACTTGGTAGAGTCTTGACTCAACTAAAATTTAATGGGTGGTGTATTCAAGGCTAGCAAGTAGCTTCAAATTTTGATTCTCATTTTCATCTTCAATTTGTTAATGATATTATTTTAATGAGATTTTCTACCATTTTTAGGCTACCAAAATTATAAAAGATTTAGATAGTTATTTACTTGCTTTAGTCTACCAGATCAATGAGGATAAGTCAGATATTTATTTTTTGAATACTTTGGAACTTCAACAAAGAATTGCATATATTCCTAGGTTTTATATAGGCCAACATCCTTTGACTATCTTCTAATTATATTATTAGTTGGTCTTCATAATCATATTCATTGGAATTAGATAATTGATAGGCTTGAAATTAAGGTTACTCATTAGAATTTCAAATGTCTATCCTTTGTTAGAAGACTTACCCAAGTGTTCAATTAGTGTTATAGGATCTTCCTATCTATAGATTTTTTGTGCTTTCTGCTCCTAAATATTATTTAAAATCATTTGATTCATTATGTTGCAAATTTCTTTGGACTAGAAATTTAGATTCTCCTAATTGGAATCTAATTGGTTCGAATCATGTCTGGAGACCTAAATAAAATGGTGGTCTTTATCTTAGACTTTCAAAGTGTAATAGCTAGGCTTTGACAACAATTTTTTTTTGCAATGGTGCCAACGTCAAGATCAACCCTGGGGTCAACTTCTTTGACATAAACATTTGGGTGATGTTGCTACTAAAGAGGTTCCATGTGTTAATTTATATGGAAAAGGATCTCTTATGTGGCATAATTTAGGTGGAAGAGGACTATTATGGAATACAATGAAATAGGGAGCAACTTTGGTTAAGCATGGTCTTTTTTGGATTGTCAATTTGAGAAATGATGCTTTTTTATTAGACTCTTGGGACCTTAATCCACCTATTCTCCATTATTTTTCTCACCTTCTTGATCTAGGTCGGGATTTTTTAATAGTTGGTTGGTCTTGGGTTGTTGATTTCAAGTATTTCCATTTAGTAGGTAACACTAAGTTTTTTTCTTGGAAAGATACTAGTTTTTGGCCTATTGGGGTATAATCTAAAGGGATCCTACTTAGTTTCAAATTGTTGTAAATCTTAATGCAAGAGTGCAATGAGTACAAGGCTTTCCCTTGGTGGAAAAAGATATGGAATTCATATTATTGGCCAAAGTGTAATGTTATTATCTAGTTTCTTTCTCATAATAAATATCTCACTTGGGATAATATACCAAAAAAAGGGTTTCTATGTGGATCTAACAACAGAGTGTATCTCATTTTTTCTTTCAATGATCCTTTTATGTTGGCATGTGGAAACACTTGTAGTCTATTTGGAATCACCCTTTTATCCATACTTCTTCTCTACCTAAATTTTGGATTACTCAGGGTTGCCCTCTTACACCCTCCTCTAATCTTTTGATTGCATGGAATATAGTATCTATTTTCATCTTGCCAAATTTGGCTAGAGATAAATCATTGAATTTTCCAAGGCTATCAAAGTCTTATTGGGTAATATTTGGCAAAAGGTTATAAGCTCTCTAAAAGAAACCTTATATGACAAGTGCTCTTTAAATGATGCTCTTTCTTCTTCTTCTGATAATCTAACTTTTCAAAAGTTCGATCTGGAGCAATTGAATTTCTCAACTAACCTTAAGTCTAAAGTTAGATCTTTGAGTGAGATTAATAGAGTTGGCAAATGTTTGCTTCCTCCGTTGGGATTATATAAGATTAATATTGATGGTTCTTCATGAGATAATCAAGGATTTGCATGGATTAGTGGAAATAGAAGGATAGCATTGAGTCAATTTGCTTATTTTTTCTTCAACTATGGGATTGCTATAGAGACAAGAGATATAGAGAGAGAAAGATACAAAGAGAGGGAGAGAGATAAAGATACATGGGTATTGTGATGTGGGAAATTGGTGAATGATGGATCAAGACGAAAACTACCCTTGCCCTCAAAGAGAGATGAGAGTTTCACTATTGATTACCCTTCAAACACTTTTCACCAAATTACATTTGGAAGAGGAGAGGAGAATTCACTAGATTCAACCTTCAAAAATGAAGATTGAATACTGAATGAAATGGGAATGATAAGTTGATCCCCTCTTCCGTATTTGAAATCTAAAGGAATTGATTGAATTATGTAGTGCAAAAGTGACAAAGAACTGATTATAACTTGAGATCGGAATATGGGATGAAGTTGTGCACCTAGATCTGGCAGTAATATGTTGAGATGAATTCGCCCTGTAAATTTGAGGAAAAGTTGTTTGGACCGTGGTGGGAATGTACACGGTCCTCCGAAAAATCCATGAAATGAAAAGGGTTTTTCCACCTTTGCAAATGGAGCCTGAATCTGAAAGTACAACTGCGCACCTGCAACCTACACACACAAAAGAGAGGAAAATGGGTTGGGATTGGGGGTTTGCCTTTAGGTCAAACCCCAGTTTTGGAATTAACCAAGTAATGAAAGAAAGTACTTGCAAGTAGCTGTAAATGAAAGACTGAATTGTAAATCACCTCAAGGGAGGTTGTGGTAGCAATGTTGATAGAAATGCTTGTGTAGAATTGAATGTTGGAATCAATCTCCTCTTCAATGGTTGAATCCTCGACTTTAATGCAACACCTAACCTTGAAAGGAGACTTAAGAATGCTCAATGCTGAAAAAGAATGCTTGAATGCTTGATCACTTGTGCAACTTGAATCTATCCAACTTCGACCTATCCAACTTATGAAAATGAGAGGACCAATGCCCCTTAAATACATGTTAGTGGATTTGATTTTTGTCACAGGTCGACATTGGGGGAGTTTCCCGCCCAATGCACAACCAACAATACAACCCTAGAAAGGGTCTTGCCCCAAAATAGGACAGGGACAGGGGTGCGACGCACCTATCCTAAGAGGACAAGGGCACCATGCCCCTGTCCAATGGGGGACAATGGCACCATGCCCCTGTACTACCCCTTTCTCCAGGGCAGAGTGCAGATGGGGTGATGTAGAGGCCAAGAAAGAAGATGTTCTGAGGGCTAAGCAATCTTCGCTCTCCAATCAGGCTAGAGGATTCAATCTCGCATGTGTGAGGACCCTAATGCAGCCGAAAATTGCTAGGGTCACAATTTTATGACACTACATTTAGCCCCCACTTTAGCGGGAGTATAAGCATACGCCAATACTGTCGGTAAAGTACAAGGAAACAAGATTGAAAGACTTTTACCACGTCAAGGAGGCAAGATGCACCAAGCCCCCAGTGGACTTAGGATCTTACGAATTCGATTGGAAAAGTAAAAGGGAAGATCGAGAAAGGGAGAACCATGACTACAAAGCAAGGATACAAATATTACAAAGCAAAACAAAGTTCACTAAGTAATTCTAAGTATCAAAGCAAGAAAATATGAGCATGTCCCCGCGTTAAAGCGATCACATGCGCCTTATCGAGAGTGATTGTTTTAAAGTAGGATACACCCAAGAGAAAGAGAAGGGATGGAGCATGTTATCGCAAGGATTTAGCCCCCAATCAAGGAATAAACTCAAGGATAATGAACACAAAACACGAGGTAGTGTCGCTTTCCTCTGGGTCAATATGTTGTATGATAACTCATGTATATCATGTATGTATATGCATATAATAATTTTCATTCCCCAAAGAAGGACACTACCTTAGAAGAAAGGGAAGAGAGGATGCCTTTTGAGTCAACATGAAAGAGACCAAGAAAAGATCTCAATGCTTTACATCATCCCCATGTGGACATTAAGGGAACAATAGAAGAACATGGATACACATAGAATAATGGTCACAAAAGAGAAAGAAAGGAGAGAGAAAGATTTGAAGTGCTAATATTGCTAATCTAGCACGACATCTGCCTCCCAATATTGTTGATCACTATTTCGAGAAGGCAAGAAACACGCCAGAGGAGCAACATTGAGCACAACAGATGGAGCTATCACAAGATCAAAACAAGGACTATGCTCATGTTGTAAGTCACTTTGTTCGATTCTAGGAGCTAGGATTAGGGTTTTTTGAAAACTCATCCGATAAATGCTTGTCCACATCAACATACTCATACTCACTATCAGAAGCATTAGGAGTTGTATTGCCATTATGAATAACATTTTCACTCATTTCTTCATCAAATTTTAGAGAAAGAGGAGCAAGAGCACAAATAGGAGCAAAACCATCACATATTTTGCACAACTTATGATTTGGAGATATTGGTTGAACATCTTTCTTAAGAGAAAAGGGAATCATGTCAACTGTCGAAGTCTGAGGAGATTGAATATTTTGAGGGATAGCTTCACGAGCTCGAACACGACATCTTTGTCGGCGTTCTCTCGCACAAATATTCCATCGAGTCTTAGTGGAAGGCTGAGAAGGAGGAGGAACACTTGAAAAAGTAGGAATGTTTCTCTCCTTAATAGTGGAAGGTTTAGGTTGAGGTCTTTTTGGTTGAACAATAGGAGAAGCATGCCTCTTCTCTCAATAAGAGGAAGGAGGTGGAACTGTGCCATAGAAAGGAGGAATATTAGGTGTAGGAAGGAGACTAGGTCCATCATGAGGAGGAGGTTTAGGTCTAACCTTAGGAAGAATGTTGTTGTTCTCCTTAAGAGAAGGTAAAGTCACATCCATAAGTATAGGTGGACAATCTTCCTTAGGAGGGAGATTAGTTTTGTATGTGAGGGGAAGAACCTTATCTTGAAGAATAATAAGAATGTCAAGTGTTGGGCATATAGGTTGACTTAAGGATAAGATCATATCATTCTTCCATTTTTTATAAGATTGAAACAGAGCATCGCTCCTTGATGGAAGAGATTGAAATTGTTTAGGCCAAAAGAGATCAATAGGAACACCAGGGCTTCTTTCGGATGGACGAAATAATCTATGGTTCACTATTATGATTTCTCTATTGTGAGGAAATTTCAGACACTTGTGTATTGGAGAAGTAATAGCCTTCATGGAAGATGCCAAGGATAGCCCAACTTCACATGAAATTTCTCAAAAGATGGTATGATAACAAAGTCAACATCCATGGATTTAGCATGAACTTCAACATGAAGGGTGATAGAGCCAATGGTAGGACAAGAGAAGCCATCAAATAACTTCACAACCACATTAGAAGCATCATATATTCGTTTATGCAATTGTAAAGTGAAAAGATACTCTCTAGTTATGATATCAACCATGCAAGAGGGATCAATAAGTGCACCATGGCAAGGGATATCCTTAACCTTTGTAACTATGTATAAAGGGCCATCGGGTGCTCTAATGGTCTCACTAGGGTCAAATGAAATACAAGGATCCTTAGGCATATCCTGTTTTTCTACCATATTAACCAAGTTTGGAGCCATAGAGGTTAATTCTTCAGAAGAGAGAGAATTAGGCACAATCTCAATAACGTTAGAGGTATGAGAAGGCAAGGGATCAGTGAAAATATTAAGATTTTGATTAGGAGGAGCTACTGATTTATTCCCTTTATCATTCACACCTAACACAAATATAGTATTATTATCAATCAAGTTTTGAATCTTATGTTTCAATGCAAAACATTTCTCAGTATCATGACCAGGTTGACGATGAAATTAGCAAAAGGAATTGTTATCAAAATAAGGGGATACAAGTTTAGAAGGATCAATTTGTTTTATAGGAGGAAGTTTGATAACAATTCTGTGCAATAACTGAGACATAAGACTATGTAGAGATTCATTTAAGGAAGTAAAATGTTTTTCTCTTTGGAAAAATTTAGAAATAGAAGGCACACCTGTTGTAGCATTCACATTGTGGTTGTTGATTGTATCATTGAACTTGATGAAGCTTTTTGTTGGTTTTACCTTCACAAATAGTTGTTGAACACTCTCCCCCTCATCACTTGGAGCCATAGGAGTGGATTGCTCCATTTGACTCACATCCATTTGATAATTGTGGAGTGTTGTGTACAACTGCAGAAAGGAAGTAAACTCAAACAAAAGAAGTTTTTCTCTGATATTTTTTGTAAATTAGAAATGAAAATTCTTTGAATATCATTATCAGGTACATGAAAAGAAATTTGAGCACACAAATGCTTATATCTACCAATGAAATCAGTCACTTTTTCTTTAACACCTTCTTTACAATGCATTAAATCAGTCAAAGTGATTTTAGGACCAATGTTGTTTTGAAATTGTTGGATGAAAGCATTTGCCAATTGTTGAAAAGAAGTGATAGAACAAGAAGGCAAAGAACAATACCATTGTAAAGCCTTATCTCTTAGTGTTCTTGTAAACAATTTTGCAAGCAATCGTTGATCATAAGAAAAATCAGTACACAAGGTTTGAAATGTTTTGACATGCGTAAGAGGATCACCTTTTCCTTTTATAAAGTTATAAATGAGGGATCTCAACAAGTTTAGGTGGCACAACTTTAACAATATAAAAAGAAAGTGGACTCACAACATCAAAGGTGGGCACACTAAACTTGGATTGACTCATAGAAGCAATTTGTTGTTGTAAGGAAGACACGGTTTGAGCAAGATTGTTAATTGTCATTTCGGTAGAAGAATTGATATTAGACATGGTTGATTGAGAAGGTGGTGTGATGTTATTGAAAGAATGCATGGACTAAGAATAAGGTGGTGGGACATTATGATAAGTAGGCATAGGTGATGATTGGGTAGGAAAAGGGACACTTAAAGGAGGAATAAAGTTGTTGAAGGAATTGCCCCTTGTGTCACACTGATTGGTTAAGGAATAATAGGAACACTCATGGAAGACATAGGTAAAGATGCAGGATTAAATGAAGAAGAGGGATTGCCCCCATGACCAATGGTTGTAGGAATGACACTTTGAGTTGAAGTAGCCATGATGTTGGAGGTAAAAGTAGGAATACTAGTCATAAGAGTAGTCAAAGGAATTGAAGGATTGACTTGTGTTGGAGGTTGTGAATAACCTAGGGTTTCGACACAACTCTTGATAAGCATGACATTAGAATCAACAATGTGTGCAATGCCACACAATATATCAACTCCATTCTTATCACTTTGAATCATGTGTTTAAGGCCTTGAATTAATGGAAGAGCTTCACTATTAGGGTATTCTTGGGACATCCATTGTTGAAAGTTATCAAATTGATTGTCCAATGTGGAAAGTTGATCTATAGAGACCCTAGTTAAAGCTTCTTCTTCAGCATGGGATTCATCAATGGGGTGAATAGGCACATGATTAGGATGGGAAGAATTAGCATGATCCTCATCAAAGAAGTCACCCAAATTAGGCTCCATTTCCTCAGTATTTAAACCTTGGGAAGCCTTAATTCTAATGCTTCATCTAACGGGGATAGGGTAGGTAGGACTAATAGTGGTAAAACTCATGCACTAGAGGGAATGTTTGAATTTTAAATTTTGGAACAAAGCTTACAAAATTGATTAATGCAAAATTTAAGAAAATAATGATTACACAATTTGAACTTTGTTGGGGGAAGAGGATGACACAATTTCCAAAAATGAAAGGAAATTGAAATTTTAAAATTAGGGCAAAGGGAATACCACTCAATTTTAAAATCAGGGCAGACTATAATTAACCTCTTAACTTTAAATTTTTTCTTGAAATTTGAAATGTTGAATTTTGAAGGTATTTCTGATTCTAGAGGGATCAAAAATCAATAAAATCAACCAATCTTTTAGATTTAGGCTATTAAATACAGTCATAACAGTCTCTCGAAATTTCAAAAAAAAAGCTGAGGATCATGGCGGGAACGCATATGGTCCGACCAACTTTTCTCGAAATTTCTAGGGATGGATATTATGATGATTTTAAAGCTAACCCCAAAAAATTGACGAATTTTACAACCTCTAGATAGGCGAAATGAAGGCGCAAATGTGAAAATAGGACCCTATTAGGGTTTTGAAGAAAAAGAGGAATTGAATTGCAAATTTGAAAAAGGTCAAACCTAATGGATAGGGACACCTTGGAAAATGTTTATAAATCCGAATTGGAATGAAATTGATTTGAAATTTGCACAAAATCCAATTAATTTTAAAATTTGGGGTTTTGTGACCTAACCACTTAATTTTAAAATATGAATTTTGGAAAAAAGGCGGGAAATTGAAAATTTGAATTGTAGGAACGAAGACAAATCTAAGAACAATTAGAAATCTAAAAATTAAATGGAAATCCAATTTTTGCACAAGTTCAAGATGATTTTTGAAAATTAGGGTTTTAACAAGTAACCTCTTAATTTTGTAAATTTTTATTGCAAATTGAACAAGACAATGAGGAAATTGAATTTGACAATCAAAACAATTTTCAGATCTAAGATAACCACAAGCAATTTTTTACAAATCACAAGTTCAATTTTCAATTTAAAAACTAGGGTTTTTAATGATTTAACCACTAAGTTTGCAGAAATTTTAAACTTGTAAATGAAAAATATGCAATTTTGTTCAAAGGAAAGCATGCAAGATGTCGGTTCACCAAAATGTAATGTGGGAAAATGGTGAATGATGGATCAAGAGGAAAACTACCTTTTCTCTCAAAGAGAGATGACAGTTTCACTATTGATTACTCTTCAAACACTTTTCACCAAATTACATTTGGAAGAGGAGAGGGTAATTCACTAGATTCAACCTTCAAAAATGAAGATTGAATTTTGAATGAAATGGGAATGATAAGTTGATCCCCTCTTCCTTATTTGAAACATAAAGGAATAGATTGAATTATGTAGTGCAAAAGTGACAAAGAACTGATTATAACTTGAGATCGGAATATGGGATGAAGCTGTGCACCTAGATCTGGTAGTAATATGTCAAGATGAAGTCGCCCTGCGAATTTGAGGAAAAGTTGTCTGGACCGTGGCGGGAAGGTACACGGTCTTCCAAAAAATCCACAAAACGAAAAGGGTTTTTTCGCCTCTGCAAATGGAGCCTGAATCTGAAAGTACAGCTGCGCACCTGCAACCTACACACATAAAAGAGAGGAAAATGAGTTGGGATTGGGGATTTGCCTTTTAGTCAAACCCCAGTTTTAGAATTAACCAAGTAATGAAAGAAAGTACTTGCAAGTAGTTGTAAATGAAAGACTGGATTGTAAATCACCTCAAGGGAGGTTATGGTAGCAATGTTGATAGAAATGATTGTGTAGAATTGAATGTTGAAATCAATCTCCTCTTCAATGGTTGAATCCTTGACTTGAATGCAACACCTAACCTTTAAAGGAGACTTGAGAATGCTCATAGCTGGAAAAGAATGCTTGAATGCTTGATCACTTATGCAGCTTGAATCTATCCAACTTCGACCTATCCAACTTATGCAAATGAGAGGACGAATGCCCCTTAAATACATGTTAGTGGATCTAATTTTCATCACAGGCCGACATCGGGGGAGTTTCTCGTCCAATGCACAACCAACAATGCAACATAGGAAGGGTCCTGCCCCAAAATAAGGTAGGGACAGGGGTGCCACACCCCTATCCAAGGGGGGACAATGGCACCACGCCCCTGTCCTACCCCTTTCTCTAGGGCAGAGTGCGGACGAGGTGATGCAGAGGCCAAGAAAGAAGCTATTTTGAGGGTTGAGCAATCTTCGATCTTTGATCAGGCTAGAGGATTCTATCTCGCATGTGTGAGGACCCTAATGCAGTCAAAAATTGCTAGGGTCACAATTTTATGACACTACAAGTATATATATAACATGAGCCTACATGTGATTATTTGTAGCAATCCCATAGTTGAAGAAAAAAAGAAGCAAATTGACTCAATGCTATCCTTCTATTTCCACTCATCCTTCTATTGCATATCAATTGACCCCATGTAATACACAAATGTATGCAAAAAAAATAGATCAATTTTTTCTTTAATTAATATATTATACTTACGTAATTATATATAAAATACAATAACTATAATTATTATGTTATTAAATATGTTATTTTAAAGTTTATAATATTAATAATAATATCATGCATTATAAACTAACAAATAATAAATATATACAATATTATCTATGTTTTATATAATAACTATAATATAATAATATTATTATAATATAAAAATTACTATATAATAAAATATAGCAATATTTACATATTAAATTTATACAAATTGTTATAACTTATTAATATATTATAATTATTAATTAATAATAATAACTAAATTATTTGGCATGTTCATGGGCCTAGAAGGGATGATCCATCTCTGTTGGTCGCAAAGGTACAGATTAAAGCTCAATGGGAATCATCGGAGGAAGGGTGGATTAAGGTAAATTTTGATGGGGCATCTAAAGGTAACATGGGAGATTCAGGTGCAGGGGTGGTGTTTGGGGATTGGCATGGAAACATTATTGCACTGGGAGGCCAAAGATTGGAGAAGGGTTAAAATAACGAAGCGAAGGCTCAAGCAACTCTTTTGGTGGTTGAATGGGGTCTAAAAATTGGATTTACAAAACTTCATCTAGAGGGGGATTCATTGATAATCATAGATGTAGTTATAAGTGGAGAAACATAGGCCTAGTTCTTGAATAAATATGTTTTTAAAAAAAAAAATGACTTAAACTTATTTAGAGACTTCAAAGTCTCACATGTGCGTAGGACCGGGAATGATGTGGCTGATGTGTTGTCAAAATGGTCCACATCATTCAAAGAGCTACATGGTTATCACCTTGAAGAATTTTGCAATCTACAAATAGGCGATGTGGTGGTATAGTATGATGCTTATGGCGGCTCCTAGATTTGTGCAGGTGGGATTTGGCCAAGGTAATTGGCTTGGTAAGGTGGTGGAGTTAATGCCACATTGATCGGGAAGGAATGTTTTAAAAGCAAGGACAATGCATTTATGATAATGCTTTGATAAAAATGGTAATTATCGGCTTGGGAAGGATGATGGTATTGGGAATGGCGGTGATGGTTTGTTGGTTATTAATTTCTTTGCAAGATCCATAGAGTAATATCATATAAGTAATGTTGAGCATGTACTAGTTTCCTTCATAGGTTCGTTTGAAGTGTAAGAATAGTAAGGTTGCGAAGGTGGGGATTTTTTAGTGTTTGGAGTAATGGAGGTGAGCTTTATGTTGAAAATAGAGAAGAAGTTAGTGCCCTTTGTTGGTAGAATAATAGATAGACAGTTGAAAGGTCTTTTTTTGTTCAAGGATGAGAGATTATTGGAGGCGGAAAAGTTAATAATGGGAGAGGAGATCGCTCATATAAGTCATAGATATAGGACAAACATGAAGATATATTCCTTAATTGCAGCATGGGGTTTAGAGTTTGAGGATTCAGTAGACACGGTGAAGAGGGTTTTGAGAGCTCTAATATCAAAAGAATATCTTTTGGATATGGATTCCATCTTCGAATGGAAAATCCCTGGAGTGGGCATTGATGTCTGTGAAGGAGTGGATGAACCAGCGAATTATATTTTGTTTGTGCGATGACAAGAAGATGAAATGAAGGCAAGATTCAGGGCACTTGCAACATGGGGATGGGAAGCTCTGAAGACATTTGTAGAACTAATGAGAGTGGAATAAATGTTAAGGGCGACGAACAAGGTGGCTAGGATGGAGATGGGTTGAGAACTGAGGCCAAGGAAGAGAACAAGGGACGCGCAACTAGCTCTGTCCAGGTTTCAAGAGGGCTTTGGTCCAAATCTTTAAGTGTAATGTTTTTTTCAGTGTTTCTCTATCATGTTGTTAGTCTTTGTTTAGGGTGGTGTCTATGTAAAACAATGAATGTATGAACAACAATTATTATCGAGCAGTTAACATGCTCATTTTGAAGGTTTTTTGGGGAAAATTATGTGGGGGTGTTTTTGTGTATCTGTTAAACCTTGTTCAGATGTATGGTCTTCTTTTTGGATGGCCAGGGTGCATGCTAAATTTCTCATTGTTATCATGTTTTCATAACATTAATAAAATCTAATTATTACCAACAAAAAATAATAATAACTAAATTATTTGTATTAATAACACACACACACACACACACACACATAATAACATGGACCTAGTCCACGATAATTATTTTGGTAAATGGAAAAAGAGAACTGAAAAAAGCAAAACACGGCAACGAAAAATAAAGTGGATGGAAATATAAAACAATAAATCATTTTTACGGTTAAATGAAGGGGCAAGATGAAATTCATCGTCTTGCACGATTCTTCAAAACCTCACATTGTTGATCTTTGAAGTGAGAGCATTTTTTCTCATAGGGAACGCCTTCAACATAAAAATAACAAATATGATAAATATTATTTTTCATACGATTTTATAACTATGTTTAATTATTATTAATTTAAATATTTAAACTAAATAATAAATAAATATGTTCATTAATAAATAAAGAGAACCTCAAATTCCTGTACTCCTCCCCGACCCTCTCTCATTCACCAACCTCCACATCTACTTCTGCACTGACGTCTCCTCACCAACCAATTAATGTGGTTTCTTCCTCTTGTGGTTCTTAATCATTTATGCATGTTAGTTTGAACTATATATCAGTTTTTAAGTTTAATATAGGATTTTTTCACTTTTTATTCAATATACCATATTATTCATATATAATGAAAGAAAGATGACAATATTATATTTTTTTTTTCAAAAATTAAAAAGTTAACAATAAAGGGGATCACCTGTTAGTGTAATGGTGAAATGGTTGCATTGTTTGTGGTGCAACCAAGGTTCAAGTCCCCGCCTGGACCAAAGCGGTATGTGAATATACCGGTGTGATCCTACTGTGGTAGGAGATATTAATGGCGATTGATCTTGGAGGACGTACATGTCATCTTGGCGGATGTATGGTCTGACTGACTGTGCTTGACCCTTGTTAGGTTGGTGTGCTCGCAGACCTTGTTCCTTGTAGGTGTGTTCTGCTCGTGGATCCAATTTCTCGTTGACATGTGCTGCTCATGGACTTCTGTCAGACCCACACAGGTCTTTCATGCCTAGCGGTGTTGTATCGACCCCTCGCGGGTCTTTCACCTCTACTAGTTCGCAGTCCCTGTTGAGCTACCATGCTTGCGGTTCGACACTGTTGGTCTCGGAGATATAAGGTTGAGGAAGGCATCAAAGGATCTAAGGGTGTAAGAACACCGTAACAACTAAGGATGAGGCCCCTGAAAAATATGGTCTCACTGGTTCATAGCTCCAGTCAAATGCGTTCACTAATCAAAACAAAAACAAAAAAAAAGTTAACAATAAAATTTTAAAATTTTTTTATATCATTTAAATAAAAATTTATAAAAGTGATAAATTTGGTAAATGTTGTTGTCAATGATTTCACATAATCATGTCTGATTATTGCAAATGTTATTGTTTAAAAATGAAATAATATTATTCTTTTATTCATAATATTCGATCTTGTCACTTCTTGACGTCATTATTCATTGATTGGTTTATTTCCCTTTTATTTTAATATTTATTGATTAATTGTTTTAGTTTCATTTATCATTTTTCATAATATTCCCTTTCTTCTTGCTCATTTATTTCCAATCGATTGAATTTCTATTTATACAATATTTCAACATATTATTCATGAGTACTTTTTTGTTTTAGTTTATACTTTTTATTTTAAATTCTTTTAAACCTTTTTCTTTGTTTCATTATTTCATTTTTTTCTTTTGACATCTAATTATTATTATTTCTTTCTTTCTTTAAAAATTCTCTTAGTACTCTTTTGCTTTATCAATAGATTCCTTTCACCTTTCTCCAATTTTACTTTTTTACATTATTATGTATTATTCTAGCATTATTTATTTGCATTTATGCTTTTTTAATATTTGCAATTTATTTTTCTAATTATTACTTATTTTTATTTTATTTATTGTATTTGTTGATTTCTCATTTTTTAGTATATTCTTCTTATCATTTATTTTACTTTTGATCCATTTATTATCTTATTTCATTTATTTCTACAATACGCATCATTTATTTTGAATTGTTCATTATTGACCTTTTATAATATCTTATTTTCACCTTTTGCTATTCATTATATCCCATTCTGTTATTTCATGCTTAATTTTATGTATTCATTTCCTTCCTATATTTTCTTATTTAGTCTTTTTGAATCTTATGTCAATTTTTTATCTTTTTTCCTCATTCCACGTGCTTCTCCCTATCTCTATTCCCCTTCTTATATTACCTTAAGTTGAGTCTTAAGTTTTCAAGTTATATGCTTAATTTTATGTATCTATTTCCTTCCTTCTAGATTTTCTTATTTAGTCTTTTTGAACCTTATGTCATTTTTTGCTTTTTTCCTCATTCCACATACTTCTCCCTATCTATATTCCCCTTCTTATATTACCTTAAGTTGAGTATAAGTTTACAAGTTATATTTTTACATCTCTTAGCACTCTCTTACATCCTAATGATGTATGGTGTGATCCAAAACATTGATACAAAAAAAAGTGACACAATCAAATCCAGAAGTAGCTACTTGATAAACTAATGGATTGTGGAAATCTAATGAAATGAAATAATAGATAAGTAATAATATATATCAAAGCTCAAGCCATATCATCTTGACATTTAATATTAGATGAAGTGAAAAATTATAATAAGAACTCATATTAATATCTAAAAGGATTCTACGTTAACATCAAAGTCTTGCGCCCTAGATATCATTGCTATTTGAATAAAAAACATCAAAGTCTTGCGTCGGTATAAAAATATTAAAAAAATATAACTATTAAATTAAACTTTCAAAAAGTAACAAATAACTATATAATTTTTAGGATAATTTTCAAAGTGAAAACATAATAATAAAAATTTCAAACTATCAAGCATAGCCCAAATGTTACCTTACAAACAATTGAACTAAACTAATTTCATGTCTTACTAGCAACAATAATTTCTACAAATGTCAACATTGCCTTGTACATGCGGGGGAATTTGAATAGAGTTGGGCGGGAAAGCTAGTTTTGGTAACTGTGCTGGAATCTCTGTGCCTCCATCGCATGGACAGAAGGATTTAGACACACATGGTGAAGTGCATGCGGTTGGAGACAACAAGAAGTATGGGGACCCTCCTTTTGACCCTAGAGATAAGGTGGAGTCACGTGATGGGGTCTCGGATGGGGAGGGAATCTCGAAAGAGGGACTCGAGCAAAAAAAGATTGTTGTACAGAAGGATCCCTCGAGATCATGGGTCGGTATTGTTGGATCGATGGCTGGAATACATGGGTCAAAACCCACTGGAAAATCTTCCTTTCCTAGTGTTTTTGACTTATCCAACAAGGCGGCGGGTAAGTTTACTATCTCTATTCCCGACGCTATCATTGATCACAACATATCTCTAATGGCCTTCACCTTAGTTGGAAAATTTGTTGGTCCAAGGCCAAATATTGATGTGGTGAGAGATTTTGCCAAAAAGAAATGGCGATTGAAAGGCCACGTTGAAATATTTGCAATGCCTAAGGGGTTTTTGCCTTCAACTTCTCGTGCTTGGAAGATTTGTAAGGTGTTCTGTGTAGAGGTCCCTCGATGGTTGGGAGATCATCACTCTCCTTAAGAAGATGGTCCCCTAACTAGGAGTTAAATGATTCCTTTTTTGACTCGGCTCTTGTCTGGGTTAGGCTGCCTAGTTTATCGATGGAGTTTTGGTTTGAAGATGTCTTCAAGGGCATTGCCAGTTCCTTTGGGGATCTTCTTTCCATAGACTCAATGAATGCAACTAGAAAAAGGTTGGCGTATGCTAGGGTCTGTGTTAATGTCTTCCAGAATACTGATCTATCGTCATCGATTGATAATTTCTCCAAGCTGGGGAAATGGGTGCAAGCCATAGAGTATGAATCTTTACTCTTTGTTTGCTTTCATTGCAAAAAGGTAGATTACTGGGCCAGGGGGTGTCCTAGCATTAAGAGAAATCTTCCTAATTGCAAAGGGTCTCATAAACATATTTGGTGGGAGAAAAAAAATAAAGATGATGGTATCTCGCAAGGGGAGAAGCAACAAAAAAAGGGGATTTCGGTCCCGACCTCTATAGGCTTTGTTGAGGAAAAAATGGTAAACATTGTGGTGCAAGAGATAGCCCCTTTTGTAAACAAACGGGTTCCCTCTATCTCTCAAATGCACATATTAGAAGATCTGGGGGTTGAGAGGGTTAAACCTACAGGTGAAGACTGCTCTGCCATGCCTCAAGGCTTGAATCCTATTCCTATTCTTGATTGTGAGGGTATTAAAGAGGCAAATAATCTTGAAGAAGGAGAAACTGAAGTTTCTCTAGTTAGTGGAGAAGATCCAATATTGGATAGGGGAATGTTTGTGGTCACTGAAACTATTTTTGCTCTTAATGGGTTGGATGGTTTGGGATCTCAAGACTCAGTCAAGTTGAAGAACCCTAACGCCCTTAATGAGAATCCCCATACTCTGGCTTATGGTGGGGGTATCTGCCAAGATCAAGATGATAAAAGATCTATATGCAATGAAGAAGATGATGAAGAATCTTTTATAATGGTTGGAAGAAAGAAAAATAAGAAAAGAGGTCCTAATAGTGGTGTGCAAAGTAGAACTAGGGCTAAAGCGCATGTTGGATATTCTAAATCTCCACCAAGAAGGAAATCTACTAGATGGCATAGAGAATTTGAAAGCAAACAAAACACTGTGGATGGGAGCCAGTGGACTATTTGGGAAACCTGTTCCCCAAGTAGAAAATGAAGATTATCTCATGGAACATCAGGAGCCTCAATGACCTCCATAAACAAGATATTCTTCAGAATTTGGTAAGAGACCATAAGTCAGATGTTGTTTTAATCCAAGAAACTAAGATGAGTAAAGATAAAGTTAACCTTTTCAAATTAGGAGGGCTTATTGGTAGTAGCTCTAATGGTGCTTCTGGTGGTGTTGCTATCTTCTGGAACAAGAATACCATTGAGGGTGAAGCCATTTTAGTAGATTGTAACTTGATCTATGTTAGATTACACCATGAAAGGGATGACTTCTATTGGGCCTTATCTAATATCTACGCCCCCAATATGAAGGTGGCCAGGTATAAGTTTTGAAAAAAGATTGAGAAGATGAGGGGGTTTTTTGCTCATGAAAGTTGGTTGATTATGGGAGATTTTAATACCCCTCTCCAAGAAGTTGAAAAATTTGGGGGATCTCAAGCTCATCTAGACAGCAAAATGGATTTTATGGAGTTCATAAAAAATATGGCTCTTTTAGATGTTGAGCTGCAAGGGGCTTCCTATACTTGGTCTAACATGAGGGTGGTGATGAGTTGATCCAGGTAAGGTTGGATAGAATCTTGATTTCTAATGAATGGCTCACTAAATACCATTGTTCTTTATCCACCATTAGCAGAGTTGGGTCAGGTCATTTCCCCATCTCCTTCATTGCTGATAATCTCATTAAAAATGCAACTTTCCCTTCAAATTTGAGAAAATATGGTTATCTCACCCTTCCTTAGAGGAAAATATATTTAGATGGTGGAATATTAGTGTGGAGGGCACTGCGATGTTTAAAGGTTAAAAAATTAAGATTTGTCAAGGACAAGGTAAGATCTTGGAACAAAGAGCTCTTTAGAGATAATTTTGCTACAAAATCCGCTTTACAAATGGACTTAAAAGTGGTTCAAGATAGTATTCAAAAAAAGGATATAAGTTTGTGTCAAGAGCTAAAGAAAATGAAATCATTGCTAGATATCATAGTATTATTGCTAATGAGGAACAATTCTGGAGACAAATGTCAAGAGCTTTGTGGATTTCGGCGGGGGATAAGAACACCAAATATTTCCACATGACTACTATGAAACACAAAGTTACAAATAGAATATCCCAGCTGGTGATAGATGGAAATGTCATTGAAAAAGAGGAGGAGATAGCAACTAAGGTTGTTCTTTTTTTTGCTGCTCTTTTGACTGTTAAGCCTAATCTATGTATGAGAAGTCAGGATTCTTTGCTGGAAAATATTCTGAAAGTTATTGGGGATGATAAAAATAAAAGCTTATCGGCTATTCTTGCTGCAGAAGAGATCAAAAAGGTTGTCTTTTCCCTTCAGGGAGATAAAGCCCCTGGTCCAGATGGGTATCCCATGTTTTTCTTCCAGTCCTTTTGGCACATTGTTGAGAAGGATATTGTTATAACGTTGTCACATAATTCTTTGGGTCTAAATCTCTTCTTAAGGAAGTCAACTCCACTTTTCTAGTTCTTATCCCCAAAATCTTTGGGGCCGACTCTTTGGACAAATTTAGACTTATTAATCTTTGTAACTCCTTGTACAAGATTGTTTCCAAGGTTGTCACTTCTAGGATGCTGACAAATCTCCCCTCCCTCATTTCCCCGTAGGAGAATGGTTTCATTCCGGGGAGGCAAATCCTAGATTCCATTATTATGGTCCACGAGAATATTCACTCTCTAAATGTCTCTAAGAAAGAGGGGTTTCTTATTAAACTAGATCTTTCTAAATCCTATGAAAGAGTTGATTGGTTTTTTCTGAGAAGGATCCTCCAAGCTTATGGCTTTGATGACAGAGTTTCAGTTTTATTTGGCAACTTATCTCTACTCCTTCTTTCTTTGTTATCATTAATGGATCCCCCTCTATATTTTTCAAGACTTTGAGAGGTTTAAGACAAGGGGATCTCATCTCCCCCATCTTGTTTACTATCATGGCAGAAAGCTTGAGCACATATCTTCAAAAGTTGGCTAGTACAGGGGAAATCACAGGTTTGAGACCCTCTTCTTCCAATCTTGTCTGCTCACATCAGGAATTTGTGGATGATACCATCCTCCTTGGTTCTGCCACTATCCGTGAAGCTAGATCTTTCACAAGTGATTTATATTTATATACTCAAGCCTCTGGTCAGAGTATTAATTGGAATAAAACTTTGGTCTTCTTTATTAATACTCTCTGATGCTCTGCAAAAAGGATTAGAAAATCTGTTTGATGGCAACACACACAAGAGCACAAGAAACAAACGTTAGTGTTAGCGACAAAAGATTATCCTAAACAGGCATATCAAGAGAGATATTAAGCATGAAATAGAAAGCATATAAACATAGAATGAAATAGCTAATCAAGATGCTCATAGTTGCTCCTCCCTTGTTCCTCTCCTCTCCAAGTCCCAAATGAGTGTAGCTCTCAGCTTTTAGCACTAGCCATGGATGCCATATGGAGATTCAAGATGGTTGAATATGATAAGCAAATACTATGCAAGAGTAGATAGTGATGCTATGAAAAAGCTCTATGCTAATGCCAGTATAACAACAATACTCTAAAATGCTTCTCCTTTGCTTGAGGAGAAGGGTTCTATTTATAGAAGAAATAGGGAAATGAAGGGTTAAGATTGAGCAATCTTAACAAGGGTTAGGATTGAAAGTTGGGGATCCATGTGCACAATTGGCACCAATAAAATGGTGACAAGTTTCAACATAGGATTGGGTTGAGAGAAGAGGTTGGAGGCATTAAAGGCCTGAGAAGACCTCATGGTTATCTAGAAGGTAAGGGTCAAGTCTAAATTAAGATTACCCATTGGATTAAGAGTTAATCCAAGGATAAACCTTTGTGCAAATGTTTAAGAGATAATCATGGTCAAAGCATTAATGGCCTGATGAGACCTTTGGGTTGGGTAGAGGTTGAGTCAAAACAAATGTTTTAACCATGTGGGAGGGTTGAATTAACCATTAATGGTTATTGGAGACTTTGGGGATTAAGTGGTTGAAGGTTGAAAGCTTTCAAAGGTTATCCAAGACTTTGAGGGTTAATTTGTTGAACACACAAAGCATTAATTGCTTTTCAAAGACTTTGGAGTCTTTGAGAAGTGACTCCAATTTGCTTAGGAATGTGACAATATTTAGGGGATGGATTAGGCTAATTAGGAAGGGTTTAGAAGAATTTAGAAGGGGTTTAGGCATGCAAGTGGATTTTGTAGGAAAATGCAAGTGGGAGAAATTTTGGTATTTTCAATTAAAATAAAATCATTTATTTCAATTAAATGGTGTAATTTGCATTTGGATAAATATTCAAATAAATATTAATTTATTTAAATGAGAAAAATGAAGATAAAGCATTAAAATGCTTGAAGACTTTGAGGGAAACCATTAAAGGCTTGAAGACTTTAAGGAAAACCATTAAAGTCTTAAGAAGACTATAGAAGGAAGCCATCAAGTTTGAAGACTTTAAAGCCATCAAGTTTGACTACTTTAAGGGAAACCATTAAAGGTTTCAAGTGGGTGAGGATAAATAGGATTTTAAATAAATAATTTATTTAAAATAGTTGTGCAACTTGCTTTTGTAGGAAAATACAAGTGGGTGGAGGATAAAGGTGATTTAAATAAATGATTTATTTAAAATAATTGTGCAACTTGTATTTGTAGGAAAATGCAAGTGGGTGGAGGATAAAGGTGATTTAAATAAATGATTTATTTATTTAAATGTGAGAGGTGGGATTTTGGGGGAATTTAAATAAATATTAATTTATTTAAATGTGAGAGAAGATTTAATTAAATAAATATGATTTATTTATTTAATTAATGGTCTGAATTTGGTTAAGTGAATTAAATCAAATAAATTGAATAATTTATTTAATTAATAGGAGAAGAGGGTTAAGATGAATTAAATCAAATAAATTGAATAATTTATTTAATTAATAGGAGAAGAGGGTTAAGATGAATTAATTAAATATTAATTTAATTAATTATTAATTGATGGTTAAATAATCAAATAAATACTAAGTATTCATTTAATTAAGTGGACAGATTTATGTGACTACATTTGCCCCTCTTTGAGACGGTGCGATTTATCGCGTCGTTTCAAAGAAAGAAAAATAGGTTTGAAGAAATGCCCCATAAAATGTAAATTTAATGGGTGGTATGCCCCCTCGAGGGATGGGCCGAATTTTTTTTGAAAAATCGGGCGATCTCTCGAAAAAGAATGAAAAGCGGAGGGGAGGTAGAATAGAAGAAATTAGAACTAATGATGAAAGAATGGGAGAAAATGGAGTGAATATGAAGAAATAACAAGCCAGCGAGTACCCTGAGGTCATGTAAGAGATACATAGCAGATGTAGTGTGGGGTTTGGATTGATGCTATACAATTGATCAAAATTGGTTGGACAATCTGGTGCAATCGGTTGAATTGCCCCGGTCAAGTCAAAGCGTGACAGTTGATGTCAGTTGGTCGCTTGGACATGATAAAGTCTGAGTAAGTGAATCAAAGTGACCTGATGGTGACTTAGACAATTGATGTAATTGCCCGATGAAGTCAAGGTATATGAAGCAAAATACTCGTTGAGACGTAGACAATTGATGTAATTGTCTGTTGGATTGTGTTTGATTGGTTGATCAATTGATAGTGTGTGCGTGTGATGGATGGTTGTGGGGAATCATGGCAACCCCGTTGAGACTAGGTCATTGTGATAAATGCCTGATGTAGTCTAGGATTACCATAATCGATTACCTGTTGAGACCCGAAGATACTTGATCAGAGTATCTGCTGATAGTCTAGGTGTGTGGGAGTCGATGTATCTGTGTAGACAGAGCAACTTGCTAGATTTTGTGGATGAGTGAGGATGGGAAGTGATGAAGGGATTAGGATGATGTTGATGATCAAGATAGGGAGGGTGAGGGGGGATTTGATGTTAGATAGAAGATATGGAGGACTAGGATCGAGTCCTATGGAAGAAGATGAGTAAAATAGAGTATGCATTATTATGACTACGTATGCATGATATGCAGCTATTATGAATGTATGGATGGGTGGAATGCAACGAAATGCAATATATACAAATGAGATGGAATGACGATCCATGGTGCTTTATTTTTCATCATTGAGCTTTAAAATGTTGTAAGAAAATACAAGCAACTTGACATAAAGATTCAAGATGACCAGAGTATTTCTTACATGGATTTTATATAGCAAGTTAATACAAGCAACTTGATATAATGGATCAAGTTGACCTGAGTATTGCTTGCGGAACAGACAAGGAATTATCTCCGTTCATGCATGACTTGGATCGTCCTCCTTGATCTTAGGCTGATCATATCCTGAGACAAGTGCATACCGTACTAAGAAATAAAACCTTTATCCAGTTTGGATGAGGTAGGAGGAACCAAAGAAAGAGCATTGTACCTGCAAACAAACAATATATACATAAAGAATAAAGAATATGGATCCTTGGTAATGGTTCATGCTCATATAGTCGAGGTATACGTTGTAGTCAGCAAGCCGTAATGATCTATGACTGCATTTTGCATAAGATCACGTAGCTTGGTGAACTTCCCACGTAGACACCATTAGTACATGCCCCAGAACTTCATCAGAAATAATGCGCAAACGATACAAAACAATGCTGAAAGATCCCGATACAGATAAACAAATGATTGTACTCATAAATCAACCAAGTATTTGATAGCTTAACATAATTTTCTTGTCAAAGAAAATGTCATCTTGTCTTTGTTTTGATAAGGAAGGATGCATCCTTGTTTAAGACAGTTTGGATTGTTGATGTTGATTGTGTTGGTCGAGTGATAAGTGGTCATTTGTGTGAGTATTTTGTATCTGATCGGATGAATATGTACAAGGTGTTGTCATGTTTTTTTGGGTGATTTTCGATGGTTTTTTGATGTTTTTGGATTTTGTGTAATAGTTTTTGAATGTTTGTGGATTTTGTGAGTCATTTTTGAATGTTTTTGTATTTTGCGAGACATTTTTGAATGTTTTTGCCAATGAATCACCAGTAATGTAGAATCCACTTCCATCATCTAGATTGTAAGGGCATTGCCCCCAAGTTGGACATGATTTATGAAAAAGCGGGATGCTAGACGCATGAAGTACTTTCTTGGATGACAGATCAAATAACAAGCCATGGTTAGATGGATGGATGTGTGTATGTATGAATGTGATCGCAACGAGCCTGAAAGATACTGGAGCCATTGCCTTTACGAGTGGCGCCTATTTGCCAGGTTTTCACCATCGCACTTACCCAAGGTGCCACCGGAGTGGTTGTTCACCGTTTGGATGCATGATTTTTCTTTACTTTTTTTTTGTTTTGAATGGTTTTGTATTTTCTTTAGGACATTTTCTGAATGTTTTTGATATTTTCTGATATGTATACCTTAGGTATAAAACCGTTTGAGGTGCATGCTATTGATTGGATCTGCGAGCGGTTCTCCGTCTGATGTAGCCAACTGATATGCCCCGGACCCGAATACAGCAGTGACAACATATGGGCCCAACCAGTTTGATTCAAACTTGCCTTGATGGTCTCTGTTTGGTTGGTTGCGAGGATTCTCTCGAAGAACAAGATCACCTACCTCAAATGTACGAGATCTAACTCGGTGATTGTAGCTTCTACTCATGCGTTGCTGATAGGCTTTGAGGTGATTGTATGCAGCTTGTCGCTTCTCATCAAGTAACTCTAAGTCCTGAAGACGGGATACTCTGTAGGCTTCATCATCGATGAGATTGTGCAATGAAACTCGTAAGGATGGTATCTCGACCTCAATAGGTAAGATAGCTTCAACACCATAGACCAATGAATAAGGAGTTGCACCTGTAGGGGTCCGAATGCTAGTTCGATATGCCCATAGCGCTGGATTCAATTGAACATGCCAATCACGGCCGGCATCATTGACTGTCTTCTTTAGGATCCTCAATATGTTTTTATTGGATGCTTCGGCCTGACCATTGCCTTGTGGGTAATAGGGAGTGGAAAAGCGGTGTTGGATATGAAATTTCTCACAAAGCTCACGAACATCCTGATTTTTGAAAGGAAGACCGTTATCTGTGACAATGGACATGGGCACACCATACCGGCAGATGATGTAATTGAGGATGAATGAGGCGATCTGCTTGCCGGTGACTTGGGTAAGTGGAACAGCTTCGATCCACTTGGTGAAATATTCGGTGGCGGTCATAATGAATTTATGGCCATTGGATGAAGATGGATGAATCTTACCCACAAGGTCGAGGCCCCATTGACAAAAAGGCCATGGTGTTGTGATTGGTTGCAGTTCCTGTGCTGGTGCATGTATCAGGTCACCGTGAACTTGACATTTCTTGCATTTCCTGACAAAGTAGTAGGAATCCTTTTCCATAGATGGCCAATAGTATCCAGCTCGCATGATCTTCTTGGCTAGTGATGGACCACTTGAGTGAGTCCCGCAAATTCCTTCATGTACCTCTTCCAAAACCTTTGTTATCTCATCTTGTTCCAGACATCGAAGGAGAGTACCATCAAGACTACGTCGGTATAGGGTTTCAGCAATAATGGTATATCGAACAGTTTGGCGAATGAAGGTTTTTCGTTGGTTATTCGATTGGTTGGGAGGAAGGGTATGATCGCGAAGATAGGTGTAGAACTCACCGTACCATGGGGATTCGGAACCAACAAGGCGACATATCATTTCAGATTCGGGGATATCATAAGCGGGGATCCAAAGCTGTTCTACCAAGAACTCGTAGCGTGTTGAATTCTGTGGAAGATCTAGTAGAGATGCGATGGTAGCCATGGCATCAGCAGCTCGATTCTGATCTCTTGGTATCTGCTCAAAAGTGATAGTAGTAAATGATGTTTTTAGATTGTCCACCATTTGCTTGTATGGCATGAGTTTATCATCTTTGGTCTGATATTCATCTGTTGCTTGTCGAATGACTAGTTGGGAATCGCCATATACTTGTAGTTCTTGTAATTTCCATTGTATGGCTAATCTGAGTCCTGTGATCAAAGCCTCATACTCTGCTATGTTGTTTGTGCATGGAAATGTGAGCCTGTAAGACTTCGGGATGCTATCACCTTGAGGTGTGATAAACAGAATGCCTGCCCCCGAGCCATGCCTAGTGTATGAACCATCAAAATATAGTTTCCATGGTTGTGCTTCTGTGATCATGAATATCTCTTCATCTGGAAAATTGGAAATGAGAGGATGATCGCCTATGAGTGGTGCATCGGCCAATTGATCTGCAATGACCTGACCTTTGATAGCTTTACGGTCCACATACTCGATGTCGAATTCACTTAGAATCATTACCCATTTAGCTAAGCGACCTGTCAATGCTGCTTTGTTAAGTAAATACTTGAGTGGATCAATCTTTGCAATGAGTTGCACCTTGTGTGTTAACAGATAGTGCCTCAGTTTAGTGGCTGCCAAGATTACTGCTAGGCAAGCTCGCTCAATAGGTGTGTAATTGAGTTCATAGCCCACTAGTGTGCGAGAGATGTAGTAAATAGCACACTCTTTTCCTTCTGCATTATGTTGTGCCAGTAGTACACCCAATGCTGTACTTGTCGCTGAGATATAAAGTAACAACGGTCTACTTGGATCTGGTGGCATCAGCAATGGTGGATTTATGAGATAGTCTTTAAGCGTCTGAAATGCTTGTTGGCATCTGGCATCCCACTGAAAGCGGATGTTCTTGTGTAGCAGATGTGTAAATGGGTGACACTTATCAGCCAATTGTGCAATGAATCTTCGGATGGATTGAAGTCGTCCTTGTAGTGTCCTTAGCTGACTGATATTCCTTGGAGGTGGCATGTCCATGATTGCCTTAACCTTTGCTGGATCGACCTCAATACCTTTGCTTGAGACAATGTATCCTAGAAGCTTCCCGGAGGTCACTCCGAAGACACATTTCTTTGGGTTGAGTCGAACATGGTATTGTTCCAGTCTATCAAAGATTTAATCTAAGATATGGAGATGTCCTTCTCTTGTGAGTGATTTTGCTAGTAAATCATCCACATAATCTTCCATCATAGTATGCATCATGTCATGGAAGATGGTGGTCATTGCTCTTTGATAGGTCGCTCCTGCATTCTTTAGACCAAAAGGCATTACATTCCAGCAGTATGTGCCCCATGGACATGTGAAGGCTGTCTTATGTTGGTCCTCTGGTGCGATCTTTATTTGATTGTATCCCGAAAAGCCATCCATGAGTGAAAGCATGGCATGTCCTGCTGTCAAATCCACTATGATGTCGATATTTGGTAGAGGGAAGTCGTCCTTAGGACATGCTTTATTTAGATCTCTGAAGTCTGTACAAATGCGGATGCCCCCTTTTGGTTTGCCAACTGGCACAATATTGGAGATCCATTCTGCATAATCAATTGGTCTAATGAAACCAACATCCAGGAGTTTCTTGAGTTCTGTTTTGACTAGCACGGCAATCTGAGGATGCATCTTACGAAGCTTCTGCTTGACAGGTTTGGCTCCTTTTGCTACTGTGAGATGATGCATGACTAAATCAGGATCAAGCCCAGGCATGTCTGCATATGACCATGCAAAGTTGATCTGACGCTGTTGGAAGAACTCTATAAATTGAGGCTGTTCCTCTGGAGTGAGAAGAGATGCCAGATGTATGATATGAGGATTTTCAGGAGTCCCCACATTGTATTCTTTGGTTTCCTCGATAAGAATCGTTGATCGTTCCTGTTGTGTACTAGCAGGGAGGATGTCAAACCCTTCATCCTCAGGCGCCTTAGAGAGGTTTTCACCATTGGATACGCTCTTTCTTTTTACTTTTGTCGGATCAAATAGTGCCACAGTGTGGTTTTCACTGGAAGATCCATGTTTTATTATTATATTTTTGCAGCTGAAGGATTTGGCATCCGCCCCGAAGTATGCTGCGCTATTAAGTTCAATGGCGAATCCAGCTTTGTGATCCCCGCTTGGTAGATTATCCCTTAATTCCAAAAAGTCAATGATAGCCTCATCGTTCTGGAAGAGGTCAAGACATGGGGGATTTGGTTGGTTCCATTCGATGAGTTCAGGGTGGATAATGGGCATTACTTCATCGATTAAGTTAAGTGCGGGAGATGTATCAGTGAGGGTTAAGACAGTGTGGTGAAGGTCGTTGATGGTACTCTCCCTGTCAGAATCAGGCGTAGGATGAGACGTAGGGTCTGTGGAAGATGTTTCCAGCTCAGGTACCCAAGTGGTCTTTATCTGTGCTTCTCCGTAAACAGGGATGTCTTTGCGGGGTGGAGGTGGTGATGTGTCTTCCTCATCTGAAGTGTTAAGTTGCACTGAATCGAATTCCCACTCATGTGAGTCGGTCTCTGAATCACTCTCCAGCATCCGATTGCTATACCATACTGGGATGTCTTTGGAGTTAAACACGACAGGTGTGATTGGTTTATGTATCCTTGTAGTGATCGGTGCTGCAGGAATTGTGATGGGGTTTAATGGATTTGTCACTGGAAGTATTGGTAATGGTGACTCAGTGGCTTCTGCTGGAACTACTGGTGCCATAGATGCTGCTGCGGGTTCCAATATAGTTGCTGCTACAAATGGTGTTGCTGATAGGATTACTGGTTCGTTTGATGGGATGAGTGACATTGGTGATGGTGGATTTTTGAGCCTTGAGGGGGCAGTGGGGATAGTTCTTGATGGTGCTTTGATTATGAAAGGTATCCTCTTTGCAGTAGGTGGGCAAAATGGTTTGCTGGGTTTTCCTTTGAATCTGAGTTTAGGAAGGATCTCTTTTTCAAAGCCAAGGCCTGTATTACCTTTGGGCTTGAATTCTGGTAGTAGAGGTTCGTGTCGTCCTTGTTTGCAGTATCCCAAAGCACTCTGACCATCATATCCCATTCTTTGCATAATGAGGAGGCCTTTGCCATATTGTTCCGTAGGAAGTGTAACTTGCGGTTTGTCAGTGGTGATGGGATCTTTATAGATCCAGTCCGCTAGGTCCTCATCTTGTGTTTTTTTTCCTCTTGACTCTTTCCAAGGATGAAAGGCGTTAAGGCACATGCTGGCGTGATTAGTGGTTGCTGGAGCAACTGCTGTGGTTTACCATGTGTTCTAGGAGAAGTGGGCATTTGTCCCACACAAAAGAGCTGACTCAAGTTATATTCTCCAGGACCTTCCTCTGCTACTTTCATCTTTAGCTTTTCTTGCTTGGGCATAGGGGTGTTTGAACTGGCAAGAGAGGCGGGATTTATATATGATGTGGAGGAAATGGCTTCTCTATTATTAGGAACGGTAATCTCTGGTTGATGGCTGATATTATGGCAAAATGCAAAGGGATTTGCATCTCCCAGGATTGTGATCTCGACCCCGTTATGTGGGAACTTGATACATTGATGGTAGGTAGATGGAACAGCTTGCATGGCATGTATCCAAGGTCTCCCTAATAATAGATTATATGGCAGAGGAAGGTCCAGAACCTGACAAATGATGTGCTTTACCACGGGGCCTACTCGGATTGGTAGTACCACAGCTCCTTTGGATGAACGCTCTGCATCATCATAGGCCTTGATGGTGATCTTCTTGCGAGGATCCACTGATTCTATTGCATATCCCAATGCTGTGACCAACTGTAGTGTACAAATGTTTAGGCCTGCTCCATTATCTATCAAGACTCGCTTGATCCTGTGTTGGTTGACAAATCCTTCAATGTGTAGCGAAGCGTTATGAGGTTGTTGGAAGGAAGAGTTGTCACTTTCGGAAAAAGTGAGACAAGGTGATGACTTTAGAGTTCCAACCATGGCTTGAAATTGGTCCGTGTTTAGGTTTGCAGGGACTGACGCCTCTTGGAGTGCGTGATCCAAGATTGTTTTATGAGAGGGTGACAGACGCAAAAGCTCCAAAATGGATATAAGTGCAGGGGTTTTGTCTAATTGTTCCACAAGATTGTATTGCTTCGGGACAGAGGTGGTGCCCTGTGGAGCTGCCTTTATGGTAACTTTGCCGCGACGTGTAACAACATTGCAATTTGAGGTGGGATTTTTGAAGGTTATAGTTGCAATTTGTTCACTGGCATCATATAGGTGATTTACAGTGTAGTTATACGCAGCCTGCGTATAGTCAGTGGTATCGGTGCCTCGCCTGGAAGTGGAAGGACCCCTTTGATCTTGTGATGGAAGTGGATTCTTGAACATCTGATGATCATTATTGGTTGTTTTTGGGTCATGCCCTTCAATTTCAATTTCTCGTTGCCTTGACCGTGATCGAGTTTGAGCCATTTTGTTTGCAAGTTTGTGTTGAAGTTGATTGAAGATGATGATGAGTTGTTTGATGAAGGATTGATGATTTTAGTGGATTGGTGGTATGTAGATCTCTAGCACTTTAAGGTAGATGCAACCGAAATTCCTTCTTTGAATTGCTTGTTTGTTTTGATAAGATTTGATGTGATAAGGTGTAGAGAAATCTGAGATGTGTTACAGATTTTGACTACCTAGCAATGAGAGGATTCACTCATGAACTAGTTTTAACCTGCGTAGATGTGTCTCTTAGGATGAGCTTATCCTAGATGTAGAAACAATCTAAAAAGTGATGTGATGTGTTTGATTTCAAGCAATATCTAAAAAGGAATCGTGGGACAAGAACCTCTTAATGTTTTGAGAGTTTTGGGATGGATTGATGATGAAGTGATGATGTATGAGTGAGATGATGGATGTTTTTGTTTTCAACTTCAATCTTTCAATAAAAACTTTGTGTCACAAATGGGACAAACTCTATCTCTTCCCTTTCAGGCATTGGTGGCACTTCTCGAGCTGTGTTGTAGGTGATACAGATGTTTGGGAAGAAGTTGGGATTAATCTTTCCTCCTTGATTTTTGTGATAACTCAGAGCTCTATATTGCATAAAAGCTCTGCGGTTCAATGATTTGGAATCAAACTCGTTTGTTTTACCTTGAAGATAGAGACGCATGTGATGTAGAAAGACGCTATGGGAGACAAAGATTTGTCGATTGATATAGAAGAATTTTCTTCTTTTGATTAAAGCCTTTGAGCTCAATGGTCTTCTTTTTAAGGTAATATTCTGATGACACTTCTTCTTTCGCAAGATGTGAAGAATGGTCATAAAAGTGGTGACTCTGTGTTTGTTTGTACTTTGTTTTTGGTATTTTTGGTTGTGTTGACAGATGTTGGATGAATACTTTGTTTTTGGGATTGATTTTCTGATTTTTCTTTGACAAGAAAACAAAGCAAGCACACAAACACAAAATTGTAGCCTCAAAGGCACAAATGAGTATGGGTCTAGATCAACCCAATCCTTGGACTTGTTTTTGACCCTTCCTTTAGATTTATTTTAAGGTGTATTTCCAAAGCCTGAAGTCGGCTCAATTTGCACTAGGTCTGTAAAACGAACACACTTCAAACACTTTTTATCCCTAAGGTCAAGTGGCCAGTTGTGATAAATTTAGCCCACATCTTGATATTTCTTCGACTTTGGTACTACATACCTTATGAATCCCGTCGTGGCAGGTAAGGATGTGATATACTAAGTCTTGCACGAGCATAACAAATAGATGATCCCTATGATGGGGGAGTCACCACTTTTATCAAGTCACAAGTGACTTTTCAAAAAGCTATGTTTCTACTCAAGGAAATATGTATGGTGAGTATCTTGGGAGCAAAACCTTCTATGCTCTTGCACTAAATTGTATCTCAAATATCCTCAATCAATAGAACGGGTGAGCTACTACTTAAAGGTGTTTAGTCATGTTCGATGGCTTTGGACATAAGTTCATTCTGCAGTGACTCACTTAAGAGCCTTGTAACTGGTGGTGGGGCCCATTTGTCCTTTCGGCCAGTTACACTGTAGGAACAGCTATACCCAAGGCTACAGCTTTCGCTCTCACCTGATTTCTATAGCGGCTCGAAGGATTTACCGCTCGAGGTCGTTCCCAAGAGTATCGATCCCTTGGCAGGCCTCTCTTAAAAAAATAAAATTTTGAGTGTTACTAACACTTTTCTCGTGCACCTAGGACCACGAGAGCCAAGGGAGAGGATAGTGTGTGTTAGAAGTAGGTCCACTCGACTGACTTTTGTGCACAAGCGTGCCAAACATGAAATTCACTTGTTCTTTTTAATCCATCATGGCAATATGATCTAACTATTTGGAGATGTTGCTCCAACAGTCATGGTGTTCTTTTTAACTTCAAAGGCAATGTGTTTTGCAATCTAGAATTTTGAAAATCCTGGTCAACTTAATGAAAAACACGTTTTGCTTTGAAGGAAAATTGCTTTGAAAATGAGACAAGTTGATTGTGAATTTTATTTGCACCAAAAATGGAAGTGTGGATTGTGAGTTTTATCTTGATGCAAGAAATAAAATTTGCCTTGTTGATTTTAAGCACCAAAACGAAGTTTGTTTCCTAACTTGCAAAAAAAATAAAGTTGTTTTTGTATAAGTTTGTGGTTCTTTTTACCTTTGAACAATGAAATTCTTTTTAAGAGCCCCAAACAAATGTGTGATTCTTTTTTAAAAGCCCAAATTTGAAATGTGAAGTTAATTTTAAACCAAAATAAAAAGTGAATTCATTTTTAAAACCAACTTCAAAAACAAGTTAGTAAAAAATATAAATCTACTCTTTAATCTAATTTAAATCTGCACAAAAGAGAAAAATAGTTAGTAAAATCTGCCTATTTGGTGGGCTTCTACAAGCCTAAATTTTTTTATTTTTTTTTTGGTTACAAGGTGATTTGTACAACGTTTTGTTACAATAGCGCTAGTCTGCGTTTGAACAGAGGCACTATTTAACACAAACGTATTAAAAGAAAGGGAAAGACAGAGAAGGGAAAAGCACTGAAACAGGGGGAATAGCGCCAAAATAATGCCAAACGCACCAAAACAGTGTCAAAATCGCAACCTGTGTGACATTTTCAACATTCAAACATGTTATTGGTTAAAAAAAAAAAAAATTGATCTTTTTGGTGTTTGGATTCACGTCGGGTTCACCAAATGATGCTCTGCAAAAAGGATTAGAAAATCTGTTTGATGGCAACACACACAAGAGCACAAGAAACAAACGTTAGTGTTAGCGACAAAAGATTATCCTAAACAGGCATATCAAGAGAGATATTAAGCATGAAATAGAAAGCATATAAACATAGAATGAAATAGCTAATCAAGATGCTCATAGTTGCTCCTCCCTTGTTCCTCTCCTCTCCAAGTCCCAAATGAGTGTAGCTCTCAGCTTTTAGCACTAGCCATGGATGCCATATGGAGATTCAAGATGGTTGAATATGATAAGCAAATACTATGCAAGAGTAGATAGTGATGCTATGAAAAAGCTCTATGCTAATGCCAGTATAACAACAATACTCTAAAATGCTTCTCCTTTGCTTGAGGAGAAGGGTTCTATTTATAGAAGAAATAGGGAAATGAAGGGTTAAGATTGAGCAATCTTAACAAGGGTTAGGATTGAAAGTTGGGGATCCATGTGCACAATTGGCACCAATAAAATGGTGACAAGTTTCAACATAGGATTGGGTTGAGAGAAGAGGTTGGAGGCATTAAAGGCCTGAGAAGACCTCATGGTTATCTAGAAGGTAAGGGTCAAGTCTAAATTAAGATTACCCATTGGATTAAGAGTTAATCCAAGGATAAACCTTTGTGCAAATGTTTAAGAGATAATCATGGTCAAAGCATTAATGGCCTGATGAGACCTTTGGGTTGGGTAGAGGTTGAGTCAAAACAAATGTTTTAACCATGTGGGAGGGTTGAATTAACCATTAATGGTTATTGGAGACTTTGGGGATTAAGTGGTTGAAGGTTGAAAGCTTTCAAAGGTTATCCAAGACTTTGAGGGTTAATTTGTTGAACACACAAAGCATTAATTGCTTTTCAAAGACTTTGGAGTCTTTGAGAAGTGACTCCAATTTGCTTAGGAATGTGACAATATTTAGGGGATGGATTAGGCTAATTAGGAAGGGTTTAGAAGAATTTAGAAGGGGTTTAGGCATGCAAGTGGATTTTGTAGGAAAATGCAAGTGGGAGAAATTTTGGTATTTTCAATTAAAATAAAATCATTTATTTCAATTAAATGGTGTAATTTGCATTTGGATAAATATTCAAATAAATATTAATTTATTTAAATGAGAAAAATGAAGATAAAGCATTAAAATGCTTGAAGACTTTGAGGGAAACCATTAAAGGCTTGAAGACTTTAAGGAAAACCATTAAAGTCTTAAGAAGACTATAGAAGGAAGCCATCAAGTTTGAAGACTTTAAAGCCATCAAGTTTGACTACTTTAAGGGAAACCATTAAAGGTTTCAAGTGGGTGAGGATAAATAGGATTTTAAATAAATAATTTATTTAAAATAGTTGTGCAACTTGCTTTTGTAGGAAAATACAAGTGGGTGGAGGATAAAGGTGATTTAAATAAATGATTTATTTAAAATAATTGTGCAACTTGTATTTGTAGGAAAATGCAAGTGGGTGGAGGATAAAGGTGATTTAAATAAATGATTTATTTATTTAAATGTGAGAGGTGGGATTTTGGGGGAATTTAAATAAATATTAATTTATTTAAATGTGAGAGAAGATTTAATTAAATAAATATGATTTATTTATTTAATTAATGGTCTGAATTTGGTTAAGTGAATTAAATCAAATAAATTGAATAATTTATTTAATTAATAGGAGAAGAGGGTTAAGATGAATTAAATCAAATAAATTGAATAATTTATTTAATTAATAGGAGAAGAGGGTTAAGATGAATTAATTAAATATTAATTTAATTAATTATTAATTGATGGTTAAATAATCAAATAAATACTAAGTATTCATTTAATTAAGTGGACAGATTTATGTGACTACACTCTCCCTTGGAGGCAAAGAAAAATTGTTGACATCATTGGTTGTTTAGTGGAGTCCTTTCCTTCAATTTACTTAGGTCTCCCGCTGGGAACATCCCCTCCTAAATCCTTCTGGAGCTCCATTGTGGAAAGGTTGAATAAGAAACTGGCAGGATAGAAAGGTGCCTTGCTTAGCCAAGCTGGAAAATTGTAGTTGCTAAAATATTCGCTTCAAAATCTTCATGTTTACGCTTTGTCTATTTATGATCCCCTCCAAATATGCTGAAGCTATTGAGAAAATACATAAAATATTCTTATGGTATGGAATGGAAGATAGGAAAAGGATGCCTTTGGTTGCCTGGGAGAAGGTTTGTTTACCTAAAGCTTTGGGGGGTCTAGGCTTAAGGGCTATTGAAGACTTTAATAATGCTTTGTTAGCTAAATAGGTTTGGAGGTGTTATGGTGATAGAAAGGAATGGAAATCAGTGTGGTTCAGCAAATATCTTAATGGTGTTCCTAATATGGTGTCTTTCTTTCTTTCCTTCAATATTCCACATGGGTCTTTCATCTGGAATAGTATTCTCAAGGCTAAAAAGGTGGCTGAAGCTAGAGCTAAGTGGGTTTTAGGTAAGGGTTCTTGTATCATATTTTGGGAATATGTATGGATTTTTTATGAACCCCTCTGTTTGCACCCTGATCTAATGCCCTTTGTCAATATTTGCAAAGCTAGATTTGACTCTTTTGTCGCTGATTATTGGCAAAATTCTTCTTGGGTTAATCTAGAGGAAATCAGCGTTGTCTTTTCTCCAATTCAACAGGCTTTGTTGTCCTTGCTTGTTAATCCTACGGTTGAAGATTGTTTTATTTGGAGGTTAACCCAAGATGGATCTTTCTCTATGGCTTCAGATGTTAATATATTGGTTTCTCCTTTGCCCCATCCTCCTGTTTGGGCCAAGGCTTGGGTTAAAAACCTCACCCCTAAAGTTAATATTTTCTTCTAGCTTTTGCTCCAAAATAAAATCCTTACTACTGACAACTTAATGTTAGGATAACTGGTGAACAACTGAGAGGGGTGGGGGGGGTGAATTAGTTGTTAACAAATTATATCAACCAAACCACTTAATAACCTTTAACCAAATCACATAAATATTAAGTACCTGAATAGAAGAAACAAATACCGATAAGCAATAAAACTTAAGAATGAAACAGATAATCAACATAATGCAACCTTACCACATAGCACCATGATTTGTACATGGAAAACTCGAAAAGGGAAAAACCATGGTGGGAAGCCTACCCATAGTCAAATGATACTTTTGCAGTTAGTATGTGATACAATGAGGGGCATGCACATGTAGGAAGGCACACTGCGTAGAGCATACTACTCATTACAAAAGAGTCTCACTGACTGCAGAGAGGTTATAACCTCCTCAAGATAAATGGACAACAATCTAGAATAATGAACTGCCAGAGATAGCATCTACCATGCCTGATTATAGTTCTGATTAAGCTCAATACCAGAGGCCTTTGACCTCTTCCTTAATCCCAATTCGATTGCCTATGATCGACCAAATCTCATTTGCATATGATATTACATTTCATTCACATTCCATTCCTTAACATGATCTACAATGAGATCTTACATTAATTTATACCAACCCTAAGGCCTAAACCAATTAGGTCGGTCACCTAAAAGATATTACAATAAGATCATTACATACATCCATATTACAATGATATTCCATGTCATCTTAAGACCAAAACAACAATAACCAATCCATAAATCATCTCGATAACGTGCGTTAACATGATATTGGTCCATAACCTAGATAGGCACCAGACCTAATCTAGGTCCACCACGCCAAAGCAATGTCTTCAATTAGTTGAGGCACGATCAAAAAACATCTTCAGCATCCTAAAATCCATCTAGAAGCCGCACCAACACCACTTATGCATCTTGTCAATATTTCTCAGTGAAAGCTCTACTGGTTAAACCTTAAACCCATGCCGGTAAGGGTTTACAAGAGTGTGTGATAGCATCCAATTACCAAGTCAATACCAACTGACAAAAACATACTCCAGAAGCATGTAACACATAAAATCAAACATACTCCATTGATCCAAACATGTCGGAAGTGTCCAACAGATAGTCCCTTCTGTCGGTAAAAACCTATCTGTCGGCAAATAGCTAGTGTTGACATCAATGAAAAAACATCAATGCAACACATAATCATTTCATCTATAATGCTAACACTTAATCAAGAGAGGATTCATGATCCCAAATAGATGTCATTTGTGTCTCAATGTCGAAGAATCTGTCTCTCACCTTGTGCTTCATTGCCCCTTCATGGCTAAGATTTGGAGTTTGATCTTGAAGAAATGGAAGATAGCTTGGGTGTTTTTGGATAAGGTGGAAGATTTATTTGTTCAATGGAAGTGTCCCTCTTCCAACTCTTTTATCAAAATTCTCTGTTGTTTCCCTATGTATCATGGCATGCTTGGAAAGAAAGAAACAACAAAATATTTAGGGAATCATTTTGTTCGGCTGAGATTGTTTTTGACAAGGTGTGTAGATCAATTAAAGAAAATATGAAGTTAATTTGCAATGGTATAAACCACCTTCCTTCCACTTCTATTTCTGAGGAGGATAAGAGGATCTCTATGGAGTGGGGTTTAGAGGATGATATTAGCAAAGTCAAAGCAAAGAAATATAGAGACAATGTTGTCTAGAACTACCCCCCGAAGGGATGGGTGAAAGTTAATTTTGACAAGGTATCTAAGGGGAACCCTGGACCTGCTAGAGGGGGGGGAGTGGTTAGAGATTCTAGAGGGTGTTGTGTGGTTGTGGTGGCCCTACCTTTGGGATCCTAGTCCAATCATACAGGTGAAGCTCTGGCAGCTATGGAGAGTCTTATAATCATTGAGAAATTGCAATTTAAAATAGTTTGAATAGAGGGGGATTCCTTAAATATTATCAATTGTCTAAAATGTTTGGCTAAGACTTCTTGGAAAATTAAAAATATAATTATAAGGGCTCTTAAAATTATTGAAGGCTTTGATAGGTGTGTTATAGTGCATACCTATAGGGAAGCAAATAAGGTTGCAAACATTTTTTTCTAGCTTAGGAGTTAAGTTATCAACCCCTTTTATTTGGCAAGGTGCAATATGTCTTTAGAGAATAAGGAGAAATTATTTCTCGATCGCATAAATGGAAAGGCTACTCCCTTATTATCTCATGATGGCCCTTAGATCGAGTTGTTTCATTAATGATGGTTAAGCTAGCGGGAAGTTTCTAGACTACATGAGGTGGACTACCCCGGACGCTTTGTGGGCGATTATGTGTTTTCTCTACCTCGACTCTGCTATTCTCCGTTGTTTTTGCAGTCTATTTTTTATCTGGCGAAGGAGGGGTGGTTGGAACTGTTAAAACCATGGGAGGCAATAATAACAGGAATGAACCGACAAGCTGTGAAGGTTGGAAGAATGAACAGAATGTTGGGAGAAGATTACAAAAAGGGGGGATAAGAGGTTATATGGAGAAGCTACATGGGAAAAGGGACCAGGTTTCCAAACTATTTGCGAAGGGATGGAACAAGAAGAGAGTCACACTATTTGTGCAGACGATAAAATTGGATGAGAATTTGGTTGTGGAGGTAACAGGGTTGTCGATGGAAGGGACCAAATTCTTCAACAATAGAAAATTCTCTAACAATGCGGTGAAGACATTTCCCAAGAATGAAGATGAAAAGGAGAGGCTTGTCAAGCACGACAGAACTTACTTTGCTCCCAACTAGGTAAAAAGCTTCTGGCGTAAAATGTTGAAAGTGATTAGGGAATTTGTTACAGTTGATGGGAGGTTTACCAAAGTTTATAGCTACCATTTTGTGCTTTTGAATCATTTTAGATATGAGAACAAGTTTTCCTTTCCCTTTTATCTGGTTTCTTCTGTTAATGATTGTTTGGTTGACCATATTAAAAACCCTAAGTCAAGCCCTTTGGCTCATCATGGGTTAATCCTTTTAATTTATGAGCATTTGGAAGCTAGGGTTAATAGGGTAAAGGCTAGTATGGATGATAAAGAGGAGGATTATATCCCTAGTGATGGTTTAGATGATTCTGAGCCTGATGTTAAGGTCATCGCCTCTAACCCTCCTAAGAAGAGGGTTAGAATCCCCAAGAACAATAATGACAGTTCTTCAGCAGAGGAAACCTCTAGTTGCAAGGTGAAGCCTAAGGGGAAGGGTAAGAGGATTATTTTATCTGATTCTGATATAGGGGATAAGCAGCATCCTAAAGTTTTTGAAAACTAGGAATCAGAACTGATGGACTTGGATTCCCAAGACTTACAAGACAATCCTGAAATGATGTTTGATATCTTGGGAACTGCTAGAAGTACCTCAATTGATTTGTATCATTTCCAACATTGGGTGTTTCATGAAATTAAGACTCTGCATCTTAAGCAGAGAACTTCCTCAGCTAAAATGGAAAGGATTGAAGGGGTTGTGGAGAAAGATGGTCAAGTGAGAACAAAGGAACATGGGAAAGGAAGTGTTTTTGAAAGCAATGAGTGTGCCTTGTGGAAAGAAGATTAAAAAAGAATGATGTTGCATTGCCTTCAGAAAAATGGTGAGGCTATAGAGCTTTTTAAGTACAGATATGATGAAAAGTTTGGGGAGATCAGCCTAAAAATGCAGAAAATTGAGTCTGCCCTCAAGAAGATGATGGAGAACAGTGCGGCTATGCTGAGAGTGTCTTCTACCAATATGTTGGTTATGGTGGCTAGATTGGAGAAAATGCATAATAACGGGAGCTTCATGGATTTGGAGATGGATGTTGGGGTCTCTAGCTCCAAGGATATCCCTCGCTCCACGAGGAGGACTAGACAAAGCATCAAGGCTGTGGAGGTTCCTATGCCTCAAGATCTTCTCGACCTCAAGGAAGCTATAAAGACTATGTTAATGCTGGAGAAAGAGGCTACTGATAGTCTCAATATTTTCATGTAGTTGGTTGGTTGTTTTTTGTTGCTTCTTTTTGCCAATTTCTCGCTAATTTTTTTGTTGTCTTTTCATCTGGTTGTTGTGTTTATGTTGTCCATCTCTCTTGCAGCTCATTTTGTTTTGAAGTTGATGATTTATTGTTCTATCTTTGGATTTGATGTACGAGGTTTCGATTCCCCTCAAAACCTATTTTTGCTTAATAAAAAACAATGATTTCTACAAATCACTAATTACAGTTAGTTAAAAATGCACAATGATTTCATGCCTTATCCCAATTATCTACATATCAAGAAACAAAATCATACTACTACATTTAGTAACTTCGTAGCAATGCGACCTTGTTTATTTTAGTTTTTGAATAATTCTAAGAACAATCTCGCCACATTGCTAATTCTAACTCTAATTATAATTATAATGCTTTTAAGATTATAATAATTAGGACTAAACTTTTAATTTAATTAATAATTATAAAATTAAAATTAAACAATTATTTTAATTAAAATAATTCTATTTAATAACTATTTAATAAAATAAATAAATAAATAATTAGTCAGGCCCGTTCATGGGTCTAGACAGGATGATTAGTCTCTAGGGCCTATTAACTCACATTCCAATTGTGAATGGACACCACCGACAAAAGGATGGATCAAGGCTAATTTTAACGGTGCGTCAAAAGGGAATCTAAGTGATTTTGGTGCAAGGGTGGTGTTTTTGGATTGGAAGGGCAACATAATTGCATGGGGTGCTAAATGTTTGGAGAAGGGTATGAACAATGAGGCTGAGGTGCAAGAAGCGTTCATGGCAGGTAATTGGGGATTAAAGTTAGGCTTCAAAAGATTACATCTGGAAGGTGATTCTTTGATCATTGTAAATGCAATAATAAAAGGGGAAATACATGCTTGGCTTTTTTTCTTTTTTTTTTATCGATAATAGTTTTTGTATTATATTAATGCAAAATTTTAAGCATACAAAAATGTAGTCTCCCATAGTCCATTTACATACTGTAGGCAGCAAACCCCCATACTACCCACAACCATACAATATGTTCTAAAAAACCATACAACCTATTCAAGTCCAAAAAAGACCAGTTCAATGGTGCTCCTACCAAACCCAAATATTACAGAAATAGTTTAGTTTTAACAGGAAACTATTAACAGAAAATTTGTAAAAGCATATAAAAACAATGGCCAAATAGCCACTCTCTCGCTGTCGCCCTAGCTCTCCTTCTCCCCTCCCTCCTTGGTGGTCAAAGATTTACCTCTTGTTGCTTCACATTTCATCTTTGGGATGCAATCCAAACATCCAAAATTGGGGTCACCTTCCAAGCTCACCAGCAACTAAACAAACCTTCCTTCCTCAAACCCGTCTCTCAGGTCTCTATCGACTTCCATCCATGCTACCACATGTGATGCCTTCAGGACTTCATCTATCCTAATTAGTTTCACACATAGTTTCATAGCTTCCCATCCAATATGAGCACGTTCAAGACATTGTTCTTTTATATCATCCTTCGGCCAACGGACAAAAGGTAGGAGCTCCTCGTGGTCATCTCCCTCATTGATACGAATGCCTACTCGAGGCACAACCCACTCCAAAAGTGATTCAAGATTGGGCAAGTACTCCCCATCAATCAGTTTGATCAATGTGAGTCTAATATTCTCCACCTCTGGCTCAAACTCACATGCCCATGCCAGAATCAAGGAGTACACCTCCATATTCGTCTAGTATCGATGATGGACATACACCACCTCTTCTGCAAGCATGAGGCAAGCCGCACTCCACAACTTCTCCTCCTTGTAACGGAAGAGTCCCTGCATCCTCTTCTTCATCACCTTGCCCAGGAATGGCACCAACTTCTTATCTATGTGTAGGGTGAAGTTTGCTTCCATAGTCACCTACAAATTGAAACTACACCAGCTTCTACAATGACAGAATCATAAAAGCCACAAAGTAGTACAATCAATTTAAAAAAATACAAACACTAGCTCGCAAACCAAAGGGAAATAAATTACTCCGTCGTCATTTAGGATGGGTAATGAATACAGAAGTGATGGCATAAATGTCATGAGATTGCACTGAATATTTGTTGCCATCCTCCACCCACACTAAACGTGCAACTTGCCAAAGATAACTACCACAGTCAAGGAGCAAGCATCAACTCGCGTGGTGTACTTGCCAAAAAACTTCCCTCGCTAACGTGTTGTAGGTAGCAAATTCCTAAAAGACTGCATTTAAGACCACCTCCACAGTCTTCCATCTCCTTTCCACCACTTAGTCGTAAAACTATTCATATCACATCCAATATTAGATAGCAAATATTCCACTGCATTTGCTCCTCGCCTGACATGGGAGACACGAAATTCCACAAATGATTTGAGCTTCTCTCGGATCGTAGACACCCAACGGTTTATTTTCCAGCATACAGTGTTGCCTTTAGCAATTGTGTTAATAACTACCTAAGAATGTCCTTCCAAATGCAGTCATTGAACTTTCATATTTAAAGCCAACTCAATTGCCAGAAGTGCCGCCTGGACCTCCGCTTCATTATTCGTACCATCCTGCAAACGTTGTGCTCCTTTGAAGAGGATAGACCCGTTATCATCCCTCGCCACCAACCCAACACCTGAGATTCCTAGATTTCCTCTTGAAGCACCATCAAAATTGACCTTTATCCACTCTTTACTAGGTGGTTCCCATTTAACATCCCCTATATCAAAAAAAAAAAGGATCAACTCCCGAGGAGCCATTAACGGGTTGGCAATACACAAGAGACCAATTTACTTGAATGTCTCTGTCTTCATTTGTGAAAGGGTGTTTTGCCAAATTATGATTCCTAGCTGCCACAGAGACAACTTCAGCTATTTCTCTTTCTACCCTTGCACACAGGCTCTCCACTGATTCCTCTTTTTCTTGAAAAATTCTCCTATTTCTCTCATTCCAAATCTTCCATACAACAAGGGAGGGGGCTACTAGCCAGAGGCTAGAGAAAAATGACTTACGACAAGGTAGTCTCCAACTTATAAAAATGTCAAAAATTGAGTTGGGTAGCGGGACGACCCAACCTAGCTTACCAAGAAGGAAGCTCCATACCTTTTGTGCCTCCTCGAATTGGAGTAGAAAATGATCCAAAGTTTCTTCTGCCTTCTTGCACATTATGCACCTAAAAGGGCCCAGGAAGCCTAATCTACACAATCTTTCTCCTGTCAGGATTTGCTTTTTCAAAATGAGCCAAGAGAAGGCTCCTGCTTTTGGGAGGATAGGAGACATCCACAGTAATTTAGTTGGCTAGTCCGCCCTTCCTTCCAGATTTTTTTAAATACCATAGCCAATCTTGACTGAGTATTGCCCTAATTTTGAACCACACCATCTAAGAGTATCTTCCTTGTTAGATAAAGGTGGCATGTACTCTTGCTGGATGGTCTTCAACATATCTTTGTGGTTTGATGTCAAAGGAAGGTTATCCACCTTCTTCCACTCCTAGCAATCTACCCCATTTGTCCTGCATTTTATAAGGAAATCCCCTACCTTCACTCCCCACTGTGCTTCTGTGACCTATTTGATTTCTGCAAAACCTTTTCTCTCATAAAGGGTTGGTCTCCCCTCCCAGGAGTCCGTCCAGAAATCAGTCGTTGTCCCTTTACCTAATTCCTAGGTGATATGCTAAGTAATAACATGTCTACATGAGCAAAGGAAGTTATAGATAGTAGAGCCTTTGGGCAGGACACTGATGGTAAAAATTTGTTCCCTACTCATCTGATCAAGGTATTTATGTTTTAAAATTTGTACCCACTTCTGATTTGGATGAGAGTAAATTTGCCATAACAATTTTGCCCCCATTGCCTCATTAAGCAAAGACCAATTCCGCAAACCTACACCCCCTGCTAATTTGGACTGGAAAACTTTATCCCACGCAACCAAGGGGATTTTGTCACGCATTTCTTTGCCATTCCATAGAAATTTTTTCATTCCTTTGTTAATGTAGCTAATCACTTTCTCTAGTATCTTTAAAGTTGTCATGGAGTATATAGGAAGAGCGGAGAGAACCAATATAAGGAGCATAATTCGTCCAACCAAAGTGAGCCATTTACTTTTCCAACCTTCAAGACAATTGACACAAATATTAATAAGACTATGCCATAAATCCATGCGGTTTGGCCCACCAAATAAGGGAGTACTCAAGAATTTCCCAGGTAGTGTTCCCATTTTGACTCCTAGGATGTTGGTAATTTCTTGTTGTCTACTACCCCCAGTGTTAAAAAATAGAACTTCTGATTTTGCCCAATTAACCTGTTGACCAGATGCTCTGCAAAAGGTATCTATTGTCCTTCTAATTACTCTGGCTTCTTGAAGTGAAGACTGTCCACATAAAAGGGTGTCATCTGCAAATTGTTGATGGGTTACCAGATCCATTCCTTCCACAATTTTAATTCCTTTCCAAGATCCTCGATTCTTCTAAGAGAGAATTAATCTTCCCAAAACTTCAACCAAAATAATTAATAGAAAGGGTGAAAGTGGATCACCTTTCCTAATCCCACGGGAGGTCTGAAAGAAACCTTGTGGACTGCCATTAACCAGAACAGAGGTCCACACTCCCCCTATACATGCTCGAGCCCAATTAATCCATCCTTCTGAGAAACCAAACCTGTTCAGAACCTGGAGCAGAAATTCTCTGTCCACCATGTCGTATGCTTTCCTGATATCTAGCTTGATCAACATACAATCCACCTTTGCTTGTCATACAATATGAATAGCTTCGAGTGCAATTATTATTCCTTCAACAATCGATCTACCTAGGACAAAACCACTCTGTTTTTCTGAAATAATGTCATTCAGAATTGGCTTCAAATGATTTGAAATCACTTTCGCTACCACTTTATAAATGGTATTACACAATGAAATTGGCCTGAATTCATTAAAAGTAGGATGTTCCACCTTGGGGATAAGGGATAGAAGTGTGCAATTCAATTCCTTTGCTACATGCACCTTTCTCTGCTACTCCTCCACCACAGCCCAGATATCTTTCCCTACTATATTCCAAAAGGTTTGATAGTAAAAAAGTCGGGAAGCCATCCGGCCTTGGGGCTTTGTCACCCACCATGCTAAAAACCGCCTTCCGAACCTCCTCAAACTGGATAGGTTTCATGAGTGCCTAATTTTATGCTTCTGATATCAACTCCGAAATAACATTAAGTCCATTTTGTTGAAACTGTAAACTGGTATTTCCCTCCTTAGACAATAATGCCTAAAAAAATTCAACTGCCTCTCTGTTGATATCCCCCAAGTTGTCTAGCAAGACATTTTCACTATTATAAATAGAAGTGATTTTTTTCTAGGACCTTCTCGCCTTGACCGAATTGTGGAAGAATTTTATATTTTTGTCCCCTTCCTTAAGCCAACACTCCCTCAATTTTTGCTGCCAATATATTTCTTCCCGTGCCAGGATTTCATTTTACTATTTTTTGAGGTCTCATTCCTGCAAAAAGGTCTCCAAGGACATTCCATTTTGTATTATTGCCTCTTGTAATGTGGCTAGCCTCTCCTCCAGATCTCGCTTATTAGCAAAAATGTTGCCAAATTTAGTGCGGTTCCACTCTTTAATTTTAGTCTTAACAAATTGCAATTTCTTGATAAAACCAAAATCCATAGTACCTAAGACCTCAGGAGCCCCAAACCACCATTCCACAATTAGGTCTCGCAAACTCCCTTCCCTCAGCCACATCTTTTCAAACTTAAAAGGGCTCCTTATGGGGGGCCATCAAATGCTATGATGAGTTCCACCAATAAATGGTCTAAAGAAACCATTGGTTGGATATTTGAGACAAAAAGTAGAAGGGATTTCGCCCAGGACCCTCCCAGGAATAAACGGTCAAGTTTTTCTGCTACATGATTTCCCAAAACCTACGGTTTGACCATGTGAATTGTCCTTCCTTGGATTTGACTTCTTTGAGACCATTACTTATCACAAAATTTTGAAAATTTACTTGGGATGAAGTAAGTCCTCTCTTGCCCCCCACTTTATCATTTGATTCCATTATGGCATTAAAATCACTGCCAATAATGATAACTCCTTCTTCCAGTTCTTGGATGAGGGAAGAGAGGGATTGCCAAAAGTTTCCTTGTTGATTGGTTTAGTCAGCCCATAAACATTAATAAAAAAGAAATCAACATTCAAGGGAAAGGAATGAATCTTACACACCTGCCACATACGGGAGTCGATGATTACCTCTACCTTATGGTTGATCGGGTTCCAAAGTATACCCAACCCTCCTGAGGCTCCCTCTGATTCTACAAAAAACCCCGCCCACTGCTTCCAAGATCTCATGAGTAAACGGGCTTCCTCTTTATCAAGCTTAGTTTCTTGTAAAAATACTACATCCGACCTTAATTGTTCCAAACCTCGTTTGACTAATCGACGTTTGTCAGGGGCATTACAACCACTGACATTCCAAGTTATGATTTTTATTGTCCTTCAAGAAGGGTAACTCCCTTCCCTACTGTAATTTTTCTTTATCCCTTGGCACTCCGGACCATTGCAATTCTAACTTGATTTGACTTTCTACCTCTGGATTTCTTTTCCCCTAGACAAACCTTGTTCCACATAGGCTCAGTTTTCTATATTGTCCTTGTCTCTAGGATATCTACCTCATCCATCCATCCCCATTCATCATCATCTTCATCTCCCTCTGTCTCTCTACTTTCATTAGCTCCATCCTTTTCAGGGTCATTATCCCGAATTCCTCAGTCTTCTTGGCAAGCTCCAAAGATTGTCCCATTCCCATAGGAAGTGAATCTTTGGATTTTGCTTCGTCTAGGACTTCTACTGATTTCTCCACTCTAACTATAGCTTCTTCAACCCAACCTATAGCCTCTAGATGTTTATTTATGAGAGAATCATCCATTACTATCTCATCCTCCGCTGGGGTCCTATTGTTAGTGGCCATCGAAACCTCCCCTTGAAGGAAAGGTTGTTGTGGAGGTTGTGGTCTGTCATTTTTTGTTTCCTTCCCACCCATTTCATTTGCTTTGTTCACGAAAAAAATTACCTCTTCTTCAATCGTTGTCTCCACATTTTTCCCTTTTGGGCCAATCAGACATGTATCCTCCATATGTCCATCTTTTTTGCAATATTTGCATCTTTCATTTGTTTCTTCGACCTCAATCTTTTGTAGCCACTGCCCTGCATTGGTGATAATATCAATGTGTGCTGGAAGTGGATATTGGGGTTTCTAACTGATGCAGAATCATGCATACATACTGAAATCTTTTGACTGTATAGCCTCGTCAGCTTTGATATAGAAACCTAGTTTATTACCTATTGCTTGGAAGGACTCCTCATTCCAATACTCTCTGGGGAGATTATATAATCATAACTAGATGGGCACCTCTTCAATTGGCACCAACAAGGGATTGAAGTTAGGTTCCCATTCTCTAATATGCAGTCCCCTACCACCCATAAAAAAAGGGCCCACTATTCAAAATCCACTGCTTATCCTTACCGTCATCGGTGATCACCAAGAAAAAAACATTTGGCAGGGTTTTTAGATCGATTTTGGGGTTCCGGTTTTCCGCACACCAACATTTCAATTTTCCCACGATCGGCCAATCTCCAAAACATTTCATAAAAAGACCCCACTCACTAAAGGAAACCACTGAGCCGGTCCAACTTTGATTATCCAGCATCAACGAGACTTTCTTCGGCCTCTCACCTTCTCTATTCTCAGAAACATTGGTCACCTTCTGCATTTTTTTTTTGGGTCGCCACTCTTTTTCTTGAAAATGTTGCCAGATGGTTTTAGGTCCATATTCTTTATTTCGATGCCCAAAACTGCTAACATTCTCACTTCCAAATAGGTTGGGCTCCCTGGCTCTAGCCTCCTCCCCCCACTACTTTTGGGGATAAAAAATCCTGTCCTGATCCTCCCAAACCTTGCTTGGTTTCTGCCATGGTCGTTTACTAGTTTGCATCTGCCCGAAACCTTGTTATGTACCCTGAAATTCATATCTTCGCTCTTGGAAATGCCCCCCTTGTGATCGAAAACCCTGCAAATCCCTGGGGTGAAGCCCTAACCTCCTACGCCGCTCCATTCGCTCTTCTCTTCATCAATTGTTTCTTCATGATTTATTTTTAACTAGTTTGTTACATGCTTGGCTTTTAAATAAGTATGTCCAGAAAATTAAATGCGACTTAAATTGTTTTACTGACCTCAAAGTCACTCATGTGTGTATTGTCCTCGATTTTAGCGCGGCCAAAATCATGAGGCAACCCTATGAAACTGGTCCATTTCATACCTTACGACCTTCGAGAGAGCTTGATCGACTCCGTCGATTAGCTCCTTTTTACTTTTCGCTTTTCTTTTTATTGTTTTCTAAGTTTTTAAGATTTGTCGTTTTTCCTACAGGTCAGACTTTAAAGTCCGACCTACAGGGTTCCTTCTTTCCAAAGGGAATTGCACATCGGACTTAAAGTCCGATGTGCAAAGGTTTCGTTTTCCCTAGCAGATCGGACTTTAAAGTCCGACCTGCAGGTAATCCTTCCCCTCCAGTTCGGACTTTAAAGTCCGATCTGCAGGTTGTTTGGCCAAAAAGTCACATGTCGGACTTTAAACTTTGACTTGCAAGGGTTTTACTCACGCATATCGTACTTTAAAGTCTGACATGCACTACGTGATTAGTAATTAATGGCTGCATTAATTGCTAATTTGGGGGTTATTTATTAAGTTTTGGAGTTTATTTATTCATTTTTCATTTTGCGAATTCTCCTCTGTGTGTGCCTTCTTCCTTACTCCTCCGATTTCACTCGTCGTCCTTGCGGATTTGTTGGGTTTTCATCGTATGTTCATCTTCGACCGCTTGGATTTAGGTAGGGTTTTTATTTGTTTTCCACGTTTTTCCTTTCCTTTGCATTCCTTCATTTCTATTTTTGTTTTGCCATTGTCTTCGAAGGGCAATCGGATTTTAGAATTAGATTGCTCTTAAACCTTGTCGATCTGGCTGAGGGTAATCATATTTTAAAATCCAATTCCCCTTTTAATCCTTCTTTTTTCCTCGCCTGCATGACGGGTTTTAAAACCTGGTCCGTAGGTTGTGTGCGGAGATCCCCTCGCATATCAGACTTTAAAGTCCGATATGTAGGGGGGTAAACCTTGTGTATCAGACTTTAAAGTCTGATATGCGAGGAGAGATTGTTAGATTTACATGTCAGGCTTTAAAACCTGACATGTCAATCGATTGTTCTTCCCCAGCACATCAGAATTTAAAGTCCAATGTGCTGGTCTTTTTTGCAATGTTCTACACCTGCACATTAGACTTTAAAGTCCGATGTGCTAATGATTTTTCCCAACTTGCACACCGGACTTTAAAGTCCGATGTGCCGATGATATTTACCCAACTTGCACATTGGACTTTTTTTATCTTTGTACATCAGACTTTAAAGTTTGATGTGCAAATTTTGACTCCTAAGGTGCAAATCGGACTTTTTTCCCCAACCTGCTATTTTTGACAGTTTTGCTCCCAAGCCTGTTTTGAGTTTGATTTTTCGACCCGATTGATAAAATTTGATTTTATTGATGATGATAACTATCAAAGAAGCTAATCCTCAGTGTTGAATGTAGTCATTTGTAAATGTCAAAGCCCTCTCACGACAAATCAGAGCCTTCTTCGAGTCAGTTGGAATCTTCTTCGAGTAGAACATCGGCAAAAAAGATGAAGTACAAGTATGATAAGTACTTGAATTTCTACCTGGAAAGTTCAGTAGACTCAAACATCAAGGAGATCAAAGATACAAAAATTGGACATGTCAGTATGCAAGAGTTTATTGATCGAGTTGAGAAAGATCATGTCCACCTAACAAACATGATCAAATCCGAGTTGCATAAATATGCATCCTTCCCAGTTGCAGCTCATGATCCGGATTTTGTACTTGCAGTAGCGTATCACTTTGATCTGAATACAAAATAGGTTAGGGATGTTGATCAAAATTTCATCATGAATCTGGATAGTGTTTTCTTCAATAGTGTTTTCAAAGGTTCTCCAGTTAAGGAAGTAGCTGACATATCTCAAGAAAGTGCTCAAGAGTACTATGAGAAAAATAAGGTCAAATGCAAGAAAGTGATCAATACTGTGTACCTCTTTGCTGCCAGAAATTATACCACCTCACGATGGGCCAAGTATTTTCACAGGAGTGACTTCAATGAGGAGTACAACGACATGGTCACCAGGTTATCAAGAGTGAAGGGTTTAAAGGACTCTCACTACTTTCAAAGCTGGATGTGTTATTGCATAAATATAATCAGGAAAGGGGTTGCTAGGATTGATTGGGGTGAGCAAATCAGTGATGCACTCTGCACACAATTGAAAAATGTCAAAGTAACATTGAAATTTTATATGACTTCTTACCTAGTTTATGTAGTCACTTCCATGAGACAATATCCAGGCTTGTCTACAAAAGGAGACAGGAGATTAGTTCCTGCTTGAGAATAATATGATCAACTCACGATCAAGAATTAAGGTAGCCACTTTAAAAGAGTTAATGATGCCTTCTTTGCTGTGTGGAAGTGCCTGTTTGATAAGAGCCTACAAAAGAAAAGATTATCAGAGGCTGCATATAACAGGGTTTCTCATTTTGGATGTGTTTTCCTTTAGTTCCCAACATTCACTTACATCCGGATCGGATGTTTCTCAGGTGAACCCTTCATTCTACCAAGCTATCCTTCTGACAAGATCATTCTCATAGAGTTGTGTTAGCAACTAATCTATGTCCATGAAAAGCAATCACAAGTGCATAAGATTGGGTTGAAGTTCCCAAAATCAATTGGTAGGTACTTAGTTCTAACTAACCCCAAAATCCAAAAACATGGAGGAAGAAATGCAATGGAATACTATGAGAAGATTCAAGGCACGAAACAACTTTGATTTTCGTGGCATGAAGAACAAGCTCAAGAGGAGTTACACCCATGTCTATAAGTTTGAAGATGTATGGGCAGATTGTAAAAATGAAGAAGATATAAGAAGGATGGATTTCAGTCGTCTTACCCTGGAACAGATTGAAAACATGGATTTGGCAAAGATCCCAATGACCATGGAAGACACTGATGACATAATAGACCTTGTCTATTATGAAAAGAAGATTGTTGACTCTCCGCTCCCACCGGTGAAATGGTTAAAAAAGGAAAGTAAATCTATCACTCAAATAATCTCTCCTATTTTGGCAAACACCAATGCATGATTGCTAAAAAAAAATCTTAGAATGAAACAACTTCCAGCAAGTTCTACAGATGATGATAATAGTGATGGATCGATTGGTAAGACAGCTACGGTTGAAACAAGAACCAAGGCCAAAGCAGATTAACAAGCATTATCCTCAGCTCCTATGACGCAATCCAAGGGGGAAGGACCCAAAATCAAGTTCACAATTAAAGGGTCCAAGAAAGCTGAATCATCTTCAGCAGTACAAGAGACAGCTATGAAGGAACCAGAACAACAAACTACTAGAGATACTGGAAAAGAGAAAGAGACAGAGGAAGGTGAAATTCCTCAACACAAGGAAGCACAAGTTGAAGAAATGTCATATCTTGGTGAAGTTAATGTTCCAGCCACTTCACAGGCACCAACTCATTCACAAGTGATTATCCATTCCACTGATTCTGATTCTGATCTAGAGGAAGAGGGATTCGATGATGAGGACCTGGGCATGGGCATGACTCAATCAGAGACTGCTCAACAATTCTTCGCACTATCCAACTTTTCCATTTTGGATGATATTCCTTCAACCACCATTGAATCTTCAATATTGGAGTTTCCTGAAGCTATGGAGAAAGCGTTCCTGAAATAAAAATGATGACTTTGCCTTCTACTATGGTCGTAACAGAGATTCCATCTCAGGTAAGCACTGAATTTATTTCTACTATGACAGTTATAACAAAAATTCCACCTCTGGTTACTACTCAAGTTGTTTCAACTGCACCTTCCACTTTCTCCTCCGTGGTCGTAACTGAAGAAGGGTTAGCATCAGCAGCTATTGCTACATCATCGGGTATATCACTGGATACTCCAACATTGATACCAGTCATCACTGCCAGTTCAAGCCAATATGATCCTAAAATACCAAGTGACACTCAGCAAGAAACTACTACTCCACTAGCCAATCCTGAATTACCACCTTGGATGGAGGTAGTAGTACCTAAGAGGAAGAAATAGGTGATTTTGCTTGATGAGTTTGACTTTGCACAATTGATTCCTCCAAAGCCCAAGGGAACAAAGAAGTCGAAGACTGTTTCTTGGGTGTTAGTAGACCCGACCTCTAAAAGGAAGTATACTGAGGTCATGGTGCCATCATCGGATAAGAATAAGGAGGATATACGACCTGAGGATTACATCATGCAAACTGTAGAGCTCAGGGAGTAGACGCATGAGAGTGTTGAGCTGGATTCTCAAATGAATTTAAACTCTTTCTTACAAAGACTTGACCAAGAGAGGGATGAGAAGAATGAATTAAAATAGAAATGTGAACAATTGACTAATGTTCTTCTAAAAGTTACCCAATCCTCTCAGGAAGTTGAGCCCATAGGATCCTCAATGGACACTGAAGCTCTCAATAAAATTGAACAGGTAGGAGCCAAGGGCCGAGTGGTGGATGAGTTGATAGCATGGCTAAAGTTAGAAGGGTCTCATCTCCTAAGTTCAACAGTTGGGTTATTGACAGATTTTCACTGATCCAAAGTCAAATGCAAAGTGTCAAAACTTCACTATCTTAGGAGATTGAAAATATTGAAAAAAGTACAACCCTTTGGAGAAAAATGGAGGACTTTAGAATAGACGTCCTCGTTGAAAATAAAGTGGTTCCTTCAAGGGAAAAATACATCCAAATCTTTTCGCTACTATCTTACAGGAAAGAGACAATAAAGTTGATGATAGCAGAGTTGGATCGAGAATGGAAGGAAGGTGATGATGAGATTGATCTCATTTCTACCAGGATTGCTGATCTTCCTTGTTATCTCTATGATGATAATCAGAATCTCGTTACTAGTGAAGCCATCACACAGGAATTTATGTCCTTAAGGGAACACTGCACTGGACAAGACTTCCCACTTGGTGCATTAGATAAGTTACTGGAAATCCAAGTCAGTTTTGAGGTCCTCGCATCCATGCTAAAGGATAGGAAAAATAAATTTGTAGAGGCTGAGGATACGATCTCTCATGTTTGTGTGATCACAAATTCTACCCAGATGTCGAACCAAGCAAAGATGGAGGCCATCCTGACTAGGTTCAAGGAATTCCACAAATCAAACGAGGAGGAGAAAAATGAATGAAATGTCCATTTTTGTCATTTTCTTTCCATGTAGTTGCATTGTTAGATGCTGCAAGTTTTCTCGCAGCTGCATATTTTCTTTCTGTTGTAGTTGTAATCAAGTGGGACTGTGTAGTTGAATTAGTCAACTGTGCCCACATTTTTCTCCAATTTTCTTATATATAAGGGGGGACCCTCATTTGTATATTTTTATCTTGGATTATGCTAAGCAAAACTCTGCTAAATTTTTGCCTCAACTAAGACTTTGAGCTTTATTGTGAAAATTTGATCAAGCAAATAAAGAAAGCGATTTTATTTGATCCCAAACTTTGTGATGTGTTTAAAAAAGAATTGCTTATATGAGTTAATGTTCTTACATTCATGACTTATATATGTTCTTGAATTTCTTGATATAGGAAGTATTGTTAAGCGGATTAAAGAGCTCTTGAATTATAAAAGTATACTTTGTGCTCCTTGAATATTTGAGAAATTTTCTATTATTAAGTAATTAGTAGTAGGCTTTGTATTCCTACTATTGCTTGTGGTTTTTAGGATTAAAAAATTATACTTGAGGACTTTGAGTTGCAAGTTGAATTCCTTTTCATTGTGATAATTAGTTTAGTTGGTGTTATATTTGAGAAAGACTTTGTGCTTCTTGTTTATAAAATCTTGATATAGTTTGTTGGATAAATTCATTAATTTCCTTAAGTATCAAAGTGATAGGGAAATTGTAACAAAGTGAAGGGAGAATACATTAACTCTG